>NW_028321504.1:55000-62456 GCF_062004578.1 Staurois parvus
AAAAAGTGGGGGTCATTGATTATTGGCTAAAGTAAACTGCTCTATACCTGTGGGTCACCAAATCAAACAATGAAAGTAAACAAAAATGAAATAAGGGTGTTCTAAGGGGGCCCACCAGTATTTAACCACTTGCCCTCCTAAGGATTTTAGGTAGTCAGGAAGTGTAGTGAGGAAATAAAGCCCTAGAATGCAAGCGCTCTTTGATAAATGGCACACAGACCTCCCTTTGTTATCATAGGATGACTGGGAGGATTGTCTTCTACAGTGCTTCCATACCATGATCTCGGCCAAAGACCGCTTCATACAGCCTAAATGTATCCATAGAGTATATTACACACAGCGGCACTTGGCTGTGATATATCCTGATAGATCAGCCACATGTCCTCACTGTGATATGGAGGTGGGCACGTTTCTCCATATGTTTTGGGAATGTTCCAAGCTTCTCCCCTTCTGGTAAACGGTCTATCCCCATGGATCCCCTGATTATGTTGCTAGGCCTTTTGGACCTCCTGGAGACATCTAAGCATAATAGACTGTTTATCTTCTATGCTTTTTACTATGCTAGGAGAGAAATTCTGTTGAAATGGAATCAGTCGGCTCCGTCGACAGTCTCGGGGTGGAAATCGGAAGTCAACGGGGAGCTTCCATTGTACAAACTTATTTATATGAGCCGTAATTGTCCAGCTAAATTTGATAAAATATGGGCTGGGCGGGTGGAGGCTCTGGGCCTTATGGTATAATAATTGGCTTATTCTGTTGCAGGTATGACCAGTTTGTACTGTTTACTTGCTTGGTTATGGTTTATGATTTGCTTTTCTTCTTTGCCCCTCTTTTTCTTCTCCCCCTCCCCTCTCGGGGGTTTCGTTACCCTTACCTTTTCCCCTTTCACCCCCCCCCCCTTTTTCATTGAGGATGACCAGTTGACTCCGTATGATTTTTAACATTGGAATTCCATGTGAATTGTATTTATACTGACTGTCTTCAGTTTGCCTGTTATGCACCTTGCCTTGTTATACTTTTGTACGATTTCAATAAACGCAACTGTTAAAAAAAGAATTGTCTAAAGAGAACTGAAAAAGGTGAATGAAGTGTCCCATTCTGATGAAAAGATTGTTGGTAAGGCAGGAGCTCCCACACATCATTGCTCACTCAGCCATGTTCCGGAAGCACCCTTGGAAAAGAAATTAAAATAAATTAATTTAATGATGTTACGTTAAAAAACATTCAATGCATTTTGGGGGTCAAAGGAACTCCCCCTTCATCAGGGCTACAATAAAACATAATATAATGTAAAAAAAAGTTGTGACTGATAAAATCATGAGCCTAACTGTAAAACATCATGGATAACATGTGTGTGCACCCAAAAACGCCCACATATTCACAAACATGTATACATGCAATGAAATGAAGATTAATAAAGTATAATGGATTCAATTCTCTAAATTAATATCAGATTTTACATGGCAATTAGATGCCATTGCCCCATTAAGTTTATAACTGAAACATTACACAAGGGAAAAAAAAGGGGGGGGGGAAACAAAATAATCAATTAATAATAATAAATTAAGAGAAAAAAAATAAAATAAAAACACACCACAACAAAGCCCTAACAATCAGAGAGAAAAAAAAAACTAAGTTTAAACATGCCTAAAACTGAAAAATTAATCCATTGCAACTTATTAATCTTCATTGCATTGCATGTATACACTTTTGTGAATATACGGGCATTTGTGAGTGCACATCTATGTATGTTGTCCATGATGTTTTACGATTGTTAGGCTCATGATTTTATCAGTAAACTATTTTTACATTATATTATTTTTTATTGTAGCCCTGATGAAGGGAGTGTTCCTTTGACCCCCGAAATGCGTTGGATGTCTTAACATATGTCATTAACCACTTCCCGACCGGTCGTTGTATATAAACGGCCGGACGGTGGCACTGCAGGGTCAGGTGGCCGTCTATAAACGGCCTCCCCGCACCCTGCTTGTGCGCGCTCCCTGGGAGCGCGCAGCACCGCGATCCGGTGCCCGCTGTGTCCTCCGGACACAGTGAAACACCGATCGTCGGACGGGACCTCTGTACGAGGTCCCGATCATGTGATCACTGATTGGCCAATCAGTGATCACATGCAAAGTAGTAAGCAAGATGTCACTTGTGACATCATTGCTTACTATGTGTGAAATCTGCGAATGATCACAGAGGTCACATGGTACAAGGCTATTCACAAAAGCCTTGTACCATGTGACAAGCTGTGACCAATCACAGCTCACTCTGTATTTCTCAATGAGTGCAGGAATGCACACAGAGAGAAAGAGAAATGATTGCTTTTACATCCTATATGGGTGTAAAAGCAATCAGTGTAAAAAAAAAAAATAAAATCTTTATCACCCCTCACAAGTAGTACAGTGTCACCATGGTGACACTGTACTGCTAGGGTGACAGTATGTGAAAAAAAAATAAATAAATAAAAAAAAATAATATAAAAAAAAAATAAAAATGTAAAGAAAAATGTTTAAAAATTATAATTTTTGCTTATAAACTAATTTGGATTTTTTTTTTTACTAAAAAGATAACGGAATAAATTTTGGCTAAGATTTATGATGAAATATTATTTATTTGCAAAATTTTATAAAAAAAACACTTTTTTAAAAAATTTTTGGACATTTCATTTACATAGCAAACAAAATACAAATCCCAGTGGTGAATAAATACCACCAAAATAAAGCTTTATCTATCTAAAAAAAATGGTAAAAAATTCATTTGGGTACAGTGTTGCATGAACGCGCAATTGTCATTCAAAGTGTGATAGCGCTAAAAGCTGAAAATTGCCCTGGTCAGGAAGGGGGTAAAAGTGTCCGGTCTGGAAGTGGTTAAAGACTTTGGACTCTTCTCTTATGGTCTGTTTAAACTGTTATCAAAGTCCCAGTGCCTATTGGATAACCTTTTTTTCATTGGAGTCTGCACTTTTAGACCAGGGCTTTTAAATTATACACAGTCTTTTAAAACATGACATTCTCAACAAAGACTGTTAAAGTCTTGTTAAGGCAGGAGATGGCTGTCTAACTGGGATAGTCTCTTCTTTAGGAAAACTTCCTCAAATGGATATTGCTGAGAAAAACACTTGGGGGAGGTGAAAAACCTTTTTCCAGTCTCCCTACATGACAGGTTCTAAGAATGAGTGTACCAGGAACATTTTGGCTGGTTAAGGTTTTTTTTGTTTTTGTTTTTTTTTTCCAGAAACCTATGGTGATGCCCTTTGGTTGGGTCGACACAATCTTCTCCAGGGCATCAATCCTGCATCAATAAGGATAGAAATAAAATCCTTAAGCTTGGGAGAGATCAGCTGCCAAGGTTTCCTCTCGAGTGGAAGATAAGGAACCCTCTTTCTCCTCTTCACAGAGAAGAGAAGCTCTAAGAGAATCAGAGATGGACTCTGAAGAAGAGTTTGAGGGAGTCCTCTTGTGGTCCATGCAATCCAATTCTAACAGGGTAGCTAATCTACCCATAGAATTATTGCGGCTGCAAATTCCTCTTCTGAAAGACCAGAAGAAATGCATGAGGAGTTGGCGAGGCTTACGAGAGGCTAGTGACTGGTTACTTACAGTGGTCATGACACAAAAAGAAAAAAACAAACACGAAACTTAGGGGAAATGTTGCAAACATAATCACGACTTGTGCTACAGTGCACAAAGGAGATGTTTCTTCTATGGCCAACTCGCTGTAAGCAGTGGGAGCTTAGACATCCTAAGATCAATGTGCTGAGTGGCCAGGAGGCAGCATTGAGTAGATGCCTGGGCCAAGTGTGCACCTAAACGATAGTAAAATAGTACACATATGTGCAGTATGTTCCCATAAGAAAAAACTGTGCAGGCACAAAGGCAGCTCAAACCTGTGCATTTTAAAATTAGTGAAAGTGGCTGATCTCTCCTGCCATTGGCTGTAGCTGAAAATCATGCAGCCTAATAACTTAGGTAATCTCTAAGGGATCAAGGCTGCAGCACCCTGGACTCCCAGATAGGGCCATCTTGCAGTTACAGCAGCAGAAAAAAAGGATGTTAGGGTCAAGTCCCCGTCAAGGTGTTCACTCCTCCAAGTGGTCATACTCCACAGGTTTATAGAGTAAGGGTTCCACCAGTGGATTGACCACAGCACTGTATAGCACCCGCTGGCTAACTCATTGAGTTCCACTATATGCCTAGGTGAGTGCTCACACAGAACTCAACTCCTGGGGGGATGCAGGTACGGTTCCCCACGGCTTAGCCAAGAAGTCAACCAATCCGGAAAGTTGTTAAATGGAAGTAAGAGTGGTATGAGCAGCTGCAAGAAATAAAGAAATAAATAAAATAAAAGGTTTGCTTCTCTCAGAGCAAGAATAAAAAGGCCATTACACCTAAGTATGCTATTAAAAGGAGAAAAAAATTAAAAAAAACAGGCAGTGGAAGGGGTTCCAATAGGGCTGGTCTTACAGATTTGTTGTCAGTGTATTATCACTGCATAACGCAATGGTCCAAGGCTAAGATCCTTAAAACATGATCTAGAAAAAGAAAGCCTCCTCCTGTAATGTCATTCAGAAAGTATACTTTTATATGTTTAAATTCTGCAAGTCAGGAGAACATAAATATTTTTACCTAATACTTGAGGGACTAACTTATAAGTAAAAAATGCCACCCCTTTCTCCCTACTCCACACCCCTTTTTCTTTACATCCTCATATATTTTTCCAATCCCCCCCTTTCCACTTTTTTTCCCTCCACCAGCTCCAATAGCCACCATCCCCTCTTTCTTTCTGTAAATGTTCATCTCAATCTTTAACTTATAGACACTCTCTTATGAAAACTGTTTACAGTGAAGCAGTCACTTTTCTGAAACATACAGTCATAATGGACCAAATCAAGATCTACAATATTGAACATGCTGCACTAAATATTTTAAGACCTTTGATAGATGTTATGCTACAAGTTATGCAATATAAATATGATCTATGCAAGTTATGGAACATAAATGTATATACCATATTTTTCGCTCCATAAGACGCACTTTTTTTCCCCCAAAAAAGGGGGGAAAATGTCAGTGCGTCTTATGGAGCGGATATGGAGCGGCCGGTCCGGTATTTCCACCGCC
This sequence comes from Staurois parvus, assembly GCF_062004578.1. Lineage (NCBI taxonomy): Eukaryota > Metazoa > Chordata > Amphibia > Anura > Ranidae > Staurois > Staurois parvus. Next base: position 60,124 of record NW_028321504.1, read on the forward strand.
GCCGTGTCAGAATACCGGGCCGGCCGCTCAGCTCTACAGCGGGACCTTATAGAGATGACTGCTGACCTTTGGGGAGGGAGGGGGAGCGGGTACCTGAATTTGACAGATACCCGCTCCCACTTCCGTGGAGTTCTTCTTTCATCTTACCCGTTCCTCTATCCAGCAGCGCGGTCTTCCCGGCTTCTGTAGTGTGGGCATGACAGCCGGGTGCCAAGTGCGCATGCGCAAGAAGCGGTGCTTTTTGTGAATGGTAAGGCGGCACCTGGGACACATGACAGATCCCAGAAGCCGCCGGACCAATCACAAAGCGCAAGTGCTTCTCGCTCATGCGCACTGGGCACCCGGCTGTCATGCCGAGCGCCATTACAGAAGCCAGGAAGACAGCGCGCGGCTGGATAGAGGAACGGGTAAGATGAAAGAACAACTCCACGGAAGTGGGAGCGGGTATCTGTCAAATTCAGGTACCCGCTCCCCCCCCCCCTAAAAGTCAGCAGTCATCCCCTGTACTATCCACAGTCTCTGGTCATCCCTGTGCTGTCCGCAGTCTCTGGTCATCCCTGTACTGTGTCCGCAGTCTCTGGTCATCCCTGTACTGTGTCCGCAGTCTCTGGTCATCCCTGTACTGTGTCCGCAGTCTCTGGTCATCCCTGTACTGTGTCCGCAGTCTCTGGTCATCCCCTGTGCTGTCCGCAGTCTCTGGTCATCTCTGTGCTGTCCGCAGTCTCTGGTCATCTCTGTGCTGTCCGCAGTCTCTGGTCATCTCTGTGCTGTCCGCAGTCTCTGGTCATCTCTGTGCTGTCCGCAGTCTCTGGTCATCTCCTGTACTATGTCCGCAGTCTCTGGTCATCTCCTGTACTATGTCCGCAGTCTCTGGTCATCTCCTGTACTGTGTCCGCAGTCTCTGGTCATCTCCTGTACTATGTCTGCAGTCCATTAGTTCAGAATTTTTTTTTTCCTGTTTTCTGCCTCTAAAACCTAGGTGCGTCTTATGGTCCGGTGCGTCTTATGGAGCGAAAAATACGGTATACCTAATATATAGATTATAATTTTCAGTGACTTCCACCCATCGAGGAACTATTAAGACTCATTACCTCACTGCTGTTAGATGTGATTTGCTGCAACTTAAATAAGGTTACAAAAGTAAAAAATATTTAAAAAACCTACACTTTTTTTTTATTACATGTAGAATAATTATTTTTGCAGGGTAATTTAATACAAATCTATAACATCATGCACTACACAAAACAGTGACCAGAAGCTGGCAATGAAACCACCGTATGACAGTTACATACCTTAATGTGCTTAGCAGTTAACTCTGGCGTCTCATCATAACCACCAAATGTGTTCGGCAGACCTATAGAATAACAAAGATTTATGTTAACATATGTCATAGCAAGCTTATCACCTAGATGCTTGTTTCAGCTGGAACAAAGCTCCAGTATAACGACTAGGACAGCTGTTTAAAAGCAAGGTGAAAGGCCAAATGCTGTGGCTATTTGTTAGCTGCATTTTGGCATCAAAAAACAAAAAAGCAAGGTAAGTGAAATTACATTACAATGCTGATGTTTTAAAATAGAAGTATGCTTTGATCACAAATTCCTATGATAATTCTGTATGTGCAAGTATGCTGATATATACAGGAGTTTGGACACTATGCAAATCAAAAAAGGGACCAGCTACCTCTAGTGCCTTTAGTCTTACACCTACTCAAAAACAACAAGCATTGAGAAGAGAGGAAAATAAACCACTTGCCTACCAGGGTAAGGCTTTCATTTTTTGCCCATGTTAAAATCTGCATGTTTTGTTAGAAAGTACTGTAAACTTGCTGCCTTTGTGGATGATATGTTGTTTTCAAAAGAACCACATATCTCACTTATGAATATATTCTCTGGGATCTGGAGCTTTTTCAGATACTCTCTAATCTTAAGATTAACTCACAAGATTTGAACATATTCCTCTCGGGTGAGGTGGTGATACAATGCCAGTCGAACTTCCCATTGACTTGGTGCTCAGAGGCTTTCACCTACTTGGGCATTCATACACAAAACTTTTCACTTGTGTTCCATCAATACCCCTACAATGCGGGAGTAGTTCCAAAGGATCAATAACATGGAGGAGATGGAGTAACTGATCCACATTGTCCAGGATAGGATATCCAGGTTTACCACCACATGGTCTTGCTGGTTGGACTTTAAGATGTCCGCTGCATACCGGGCTTACCTACAACTCCCTAGAAGAGCCTTGGGTGTGAGGGTCTGGGAATTTCATATGTATTCTAGCACCACTGAGCTGCCTTGCTATTAAGGGGAAGGGGGATGTACGGGAGAAGATGG
>NW_028321505.1:0-42664 GCF_062004578.1 Staurois parvus
TGCTGTGCGTGATGACGTCAAGTTGTAGGCCACGCCCTATGTGTTTTGTTAACCACTTCCCGTCCAGTGGTGAATAAATACCATCAAAATAACAGTTTTCTTTCTCAAAAAAATGCTAAAAAAATTCATCTGGGTACAGTGTCGCATGACCGCGCAATTGTCATTCAAAGTGTGATAGCACTGAAAGCTGAAAATTGGCCTGGGGGGGAAGGGGGGGAGGAGTGTCTGGACTTGAAGGGGGGGAGGAGTGTCTGGACTTGAAGGGGGGGAGGAGTGTCTGGACTTGAAGGGGGGGAGGAGTGTCTGGGCTGGAAGAGGGGGGGGGGAGTGTCTGGACTGGAAGGGGGGGAGGGGGAGTGTCTGGACTGGAAGGGGGGGAAGGGGAGTGTCTGGACTGGAAGGGGGGGGAGGGGAGGGGGAGTGTCTGGACTGGAAGGGGGGGGGGGGAGGGGGAGTGTCTGGACTGGAAGGGGGGGGAGGGGGGAGTGTCTGGACTGGAAGGGGGGGGAGGGGGAGTGTCTGGACTGGAAGGGGGGGGAGGGGAGGGGGAGTGTCTGGACTGGAAGGGGGGGGAGGGGAGGGGGAGTGTCTGGACTGGGGGGGGAGGGGGAGGGGCGTCCGGCCTGCAGGGGGGGGGGGGGGGAGGGTGTAAGTGTCCGGACTGGGAGGGGTTAAATGTCATCAGGAGGATGGCCCAGACATTTTTATCGTTTCATTTCCACGTCTTGTTCCTTCATCATCAATCGTTGATACGAGAACTTCCATCTATTTCTGGGTTTAGCATTACACGTGTTTATATTTCCTTTTTGTTCTGTTTGCCCCCCAGGACCCCTCTGTGGTACGGGCAGGAGGGGGCTTAGTTCCCTTTCTGTCCCTGGACCCCTCTGTGGTACGGGAAGGAGGGGGCTTAGTTCCCTTTCTGTCCCTGGACCCCTCTGTGGTACGGGCAGGAGGGGGCTTAGTTCCCTTTCTGTCCCTGGACCCCTCTGTGGTACGGGAAGGAGGGGGCTTAGTTCCCTTTCTGTCCCTGGACCCCTCTGTGGTACGGGAAGGAGGGGGCTTAGTTCCCTTTCTGTGCCTGGTGAAGGCCATGTCTGGAGGCGGCCATCCCTTGACTGGGACCAGTCCAGGCAACGTGGATTCCCAGTCCGGGGGTCCGGGTGCGTGCCATAGGGGCAGACCTGCAGCCTTGATCCTGAGCCAGGCTGTCTGTATCTATAGACACACATAGTGTAGCTCGGCCCCACTCCTTGCTGCCTCCTCACCAGGTTTGACTGACAACAGCAGGAACCAGTGGTCACGCAACTATCAATCTGATTGGCTGCCATGCAGAGTCATGGATGTGATGTGTGTGTTGGGGTTCCAGGTTGCTGCAGTGATGACTCTGTATTCCAGGCCACTAAGAATCCCTTCTACCTCCATGTGGGGATGGACATCCTCCTCAGTCTGGAGAAACACGCCAAAGCCAAGTAAGTGTGTCAGGTGACCATGATCTGTGTGGGTATCGGCTGGCTGTCTCTGTGGGGTGTTTGCGGGGTGGGGTATGGGCTGGCTGTCTCTGTGGGGTGTTTGCGGGGTGGGGTATGGGCTGGCTGTCTCTGTGGGGTGGGGTATGGGCTGGCTGTCTCTGTGGGGTGTTTGCGGGGTGGGGTATGGGCTGGCTGTCTCTGTGGGGTGTTTGCGGGGTGGGGTACAGAACTGACTGTCTTTGTCTGGCAGATGCGGGTATGCCACTCTGCACCATGTGGTGGACAAGTCTCAGGAGGATCGCATGGAAAGCTTCTTCCTGAGTGAGACCTGCAAGTACCTCTTCTTGGTGAGTACACAACTGTCACCCATTATGGTGAGGGCGCTCCATGCCCGGTCGGTGAGGGCGCTCCATGCCCGGTCTGTGAGGGCGCTCCATGCCCGGTCTGTGAGGGCGCTCCATGCCCGGTCTGTGAGGGCGCTCCATGCCCGGTCTGTGAGGGCGCTCCGATGTGAGCCCCAAATCTCATCCAGGGTGTAACCCCTTCCCACCTGTTCCAGCTTCCCTTCACACTTGTGCGACTTGTCATGTGTCTTTGGACACGGAATATTGTGACGTTACCTCCACGCGGCTGATGACCCGTTCCTGCGATCTTTGTGAACTAAAATCCCTATTTTTATTGCAATACCTTTGTAAGCCGGCCAACTGCGTCAGTCATCCCTCAGGGACGGGTCCTACTCTGCCCTCCGGGACGGGTCCTACTCTGCCCTCCGGGACGGGTCCTACTCTGCCCTCCGGGACGGGTCCTACTCTGCCCTCCGGGACGGGTCCTACTCTGCCCTCCGGGACGGGTCCTACTCTGCCCTCCGGGACGGGTCCTACTCTGCCCTCCGGGACGGGTCCTACTCTGCCCTCCGGGACGGGTCCTACTCTGCCCTCCGGGACGGGTCCTACTCTGCCCTCCGGGACGGGTCCTACTCTGCCCTCCGGGACGGGTCCTACTCTGCCCTCCGGGACGGGTCCTACTCCGCCCTGCCAATGTAATGTACTGTGGACACAATGCCAACATGGGGGGCCACCAGACACAAAGGGGGGAGAGCTGCCAGGTTTAGGTGTGGCTCCTGACCGGCTATGCAGACCAGATCGATCTTTTGTTGTCTATGTATCATTGATGTTTGGCTGGGCTGAACCTTTCCTTCTGCTCTCAGCTTTTCGATGAAGAAAATCCGGTGCACACGACGGGCAATAACTATCTGTTCACCACGGAGGGTCACCTCCTCCCCCTGGATCCTCGCTTCAGGAACAAAGCTTGGAAGGACATCTTCACCTCGGAGAACAAAGCACAAACCAGATCCCCGAAACTGTCCCAGACTAAAGTGCGAGCCGCCAACACCAGCACCAATGTAAGTGACCGAATCAGATCCCTGTCTGTGGGGTGCGGGGTCTCCACACTGCTTGGTATGGGCGTGTATGGGGCGGGCCATGCTGGAAATGGCGTGTATGGGGCGGGCCATGCTGGAAATGGCGTGTATGGGGCGGGCCATGCTGGAAATGGCGTGTATGGGGCGGGCCATGCTGGAAATGGCGTGTATGGGGCGGGCCATGCTGGAAATGGCGTGTATGGGGCGGGCCATGCTGGAAATGGCGTGTATGGGGCGGGCCATGCTGGAAATGGCGTGTATGGGGCGGGCCATGCTGGAAATGGTACACACCCATTATTTATTTTACAGAAGGGGGTGGTGCTTGTGTCACACCTCCAGCCGCGGGCTACAATTGCACAGCACTCTGTAGTGACCAGCTAGCAACACCTGTTTGGCTAACAACTCCGCTCACAGACACACCTACCATGTTGGATCCCTCCCATTGAATTATGGGAAATGTAGTACCTATTCCTCCATGGTAAAGCGATGCAATGCATAGTGTCCCCCCCCCCCCCCCCCCCATCTTGTGTCTGAAGCGTGCACCGACCCGGAGGTCATCTATAAGGCACCCAATCCACGTTCTGTTGAAGATTTCTAAATAAAATCTTTCTGTTCCCATTACATATATTAGTTCCTGTGATGTCATCACTGGGTCTCTGTGCTTCTCTATGCAATGCAAGCAGATCATGGCTGGTGGGAGGGGTTGGCAGGGGGCTGTATACATCTTCCTGAAAATATCACAGCACCCCTGCCTCAGTACACCTCTCAAGCACCCTCAGTATTTATGCAAGTAGTGGGAGGAGTTATGCAAATACAAAAATGTCTTGATGGGTGGGTGTCAGTCTGGAGGAGTGGGTGTTCCTAGGCAGGCTGGATTTGCATAGGTAACGCCCACATGTGACACTGAACCTCCATCGTTCTAGGAACTGAAATCCAATGAACGAAAGGGAGGGCCAGGCTGGGGGGAATCTGTGGGTGGGGTTTGTGCGCTGGGCATTGTGGGTAATGCTTTGTTTTGTGTTCAGTGTTACAGAGTCCCGGAAGAACGGCGGTACTCCCTCCCTCTGAAGAGCGTCTACATGCGTCAGATCGATCAGATGGTGGGGCTCCTATAGCGTCTGTGATTTTTGCCTCGGAGTCCCGGGGCCCCTCAGACTGGGAAAAGCTCCAACTTCCCGGACACAGAGCCCGGGCCCCGATGCAGGAACCTCTGTGTCCGTGACCCGCTACGGCGAATCTCAGGGACTAACTGCGCCAACTTGCACACCGGTTCTTGTCTTCCAACGCTGCTGCTGCTTTTATGGTCCCCAATATCAGACTTTACTGACACGTCGCCAGGAGCGGCACAAGATCACTCGCCGCACTTCCTCCGCCAATCCCGCGACGCCATTTTATTATTTTAAGCTGTCCATGTGAGTGTTCGATCGTCTGGAGCCCAGATCCACATTGCCAAAATGACTCGAGCCAAACGCTTTCCGCTTTTCTGTTGCATACAGACTGTGGTCATGTGATCATGTGATGTGGTCATGTGATATCCCGTCTTTCCCTTCTCAGTGCCTTAGGAGAACTCCTCCCCCGTATCGCCCTCTCCTGGCCGCCTGTGCCTACACACCTCCCGCTACGTCTCCTCTGTGATTGCACATCAGGGCCGGCTTTTAATCTTTTATTTTTTTAGAAGAACCGGAAATACATTTATTTTTATTTAAAGATACAAATATTAAAAGGATTACTTTTCCTGCTGGTCAGAGACCCTTCACTTTCCTATGATTATTGCACCGTGACTCCCCCACCCCCCACCACCGAGGGTGCAAACCGAAGAGGCAACCATGACTGGGCCAGAGCAGCAATGTAATCTTGTGGGCCGAGAGGTCTGCACCATACCCCAAACCCTCCCCTCCAATGGGCCGAGAGGTCTGCACCATACCCCAAACCCTCCCGTCCAATGGGCCGAGAGGTCTGCACCATACCCCAAACCCTCCCGTCCAATGGGCCGAGAGGTCTGCACCATACCCCAAACCCTCCCGTCCAATGGGCCGAGAGGTCTGCACCATACCCCAAACCCTCCCGTCTAATGGGCCGAGAGGTCTGCACCATACCCCAAACCCTCCCGTCCAATGTGCCGAGAGGTCTGCACCATACCCCAAACCCTCCCGTCCAATGGGCCGAGAGGTCTGCACCATACCCCAAACCCTCCCGTCCAATGGGCCGAGAGGTCTGCACCATACCCCAAACCCTCCCGTCCAATGGGCCGAGAGGTCTGCACCATACCCCAAACCCTCCCGTCCAATGGGCCGAGAGGTCTGCACCATACCCCAAACCCTCCCGTCCAATGGGCCGAGAGGTCTGCACCATACCCCAAACCCTCCCGTCCAATGGGCCGAGAGGTCTGCACCATACCCCAAACCCTCCCGTCCAATGGGCCGAGAGGTCTGCACCATACCCCAAACCCTCCCCTCCAATGTGCCGAGAGGTCTGCACCATACCCCAAACCCTCCCCTCCAATGGGCCGAGAGGTCTGCACCATACCCCAAACCCTCCCCTCCAATGGGCCGAGAGGTCTGCACCATACCCCAAACCCTCCCCTCCAATGGGCCGAGAGGTCTGCACCATACACCAAACCCTCCCCTCCAATGGGCCGAGAGGTCTGCACCATACACCAAACCCTCCCCTCCAATGGGCCGAGAGGTCTGCACCATACACCAAACCCTCCCCTCCAATGGGCCGAGAGGTCTGCACCATACCCCCCCCCCCCTCTCCAATGGGCAGAGAGGTTGCACCATACCCCCCCCCCTCCAATGGGCCGAGAGGTCTGCACCAAACCCTCCCCTCCAATGGGCCGAGAGGTCTGCACCATACCCCAAACCCTCCCCTCCCCTTCAATGGGCCGCGAGGTCTACTCTACCCCCTGACGTGGGCTGAGTGTTCTGCACCTCCCCGTCCCTCCTGTGGGCTGAGAGGTCTCCTCTACCCCCTGATGTGGGCTGAGAGTTCTGCACCTCTCCCCCCCCGTGGGCTGAGGTCTGCTCCACCCCCTGACGTGGGCCAAGTGTTTGGCACCTCCCTATCCTACCCCCTCACATGGGCCGAGAGGTCTGCTCTACCCCCTGATGTGGGACCGAGAGTTCTGCACCTCCCCCTCCCTGTGGGCTGAGAGGTCTGCTCCACCCCCTGACGTGGGCCGAGCGTTCTGAACCTCCCCATCCCCCCCGTGGGCTGAGAGGTCTGCAATGCACCCCCCACATTGGGGATGAGAGGTCTCCTCTACCCCCTGCCATAAGCTGAGCTTTCCGCACCTCTCCATCCCATGCCCGTGGCCTAAGAGCTCTGCTCTGCCACCTGCCGATTCCCCCCATATTTTGCTCATTTTGAATATCACGGGGGTGGGGGGGATGGCGGTGCAGAGATCTGTGGTTGGGGGCCCCTTACATTGTTCTTCTGGTTTCTTTGTCTCTCCTGGGCTGTACCACCTATGGGAAGGAATGGGGAAGACACGATAAATGGGCCGGTCCTTCATGTACCTGAGCCTCTTGTTTCTCAGGTAGTATTCAGGGGGTTCTGTGATCCATTTATTTTTTTTTTTTAAGTATTTGATTTTTTTTTTTATTGTAAAAACAAAAGTTTCAATAAAAAAATAAATAAATGTTCACATGTGATGTGGGAGGCTGGAGGTCCAATCTGATGTTGAATATCGCACCAATGGAAGCAGAGCAGCTGAAGTCCATGTGCCTGGTGGTCATCTGCTGAAGGATCCTGTTCAGCCAGTCCTGTGGTTGGCAAAGTTCTGCCAGGCTCGGAACTGACCTGCTCTGCTGGCTACAAGCCTCGTCCCTGTTGGTGGGGGTCTTGCTTTGTATGATCCCTGATCACCCCTCCCCCCCAGACCCGGCATGGTACAATGATTGACCCAGTCATCCTCATCCTAGGACAGGAATTGTCATTGAAAATGTGTCAGAAGAGCCCTGGAGCAAAGGGATCAGGCTGGAGATCCACCTTCGGGGGGGCGGAGCTCTCGGTCAGGGGTGGAGCTCTCGGGTGGGGGTGTCTCCTGGAGGCTCCTCAGGAATGTCTGAGAAATATAACAAAGAACGAGTGCGCCACAAAACTAATTGTAGTCCAGGAGGATTTACTGTTCATGACAGCAGACTAATCTGCCACGTTTCAGGGACTGAGCGCTCCCTTCATCAGGACAGGGACATGAGATGACCGGAGATTTATAGGAATTCTACAAAAATTGGGCCGGAGTTCTTCCTTAATGGAGATCATCAAAGTGTCAGCCAAAGGAATGACATGTCAGCGATTACCGCTTCCCTGTCCTCCATGGGGGGGGGGTTGTTTCATCGAGTGATCCTGCCAATGTCTCGGATCCTGGGGAAGGATGAATGCTGGAAAGCAATGAGTCCGGTAGGATCTTCTTCATGACAACACATTAAATCCAACACATTTCAGGGCTGTTCATCCTGACAGATCCTGCACAACAGCTGGGAGGGAGGACGGGGGTGGTATGGACCCAGCAGTGCTGCGGGGAATGGGGGGTGGTATGGACCCGGCAGTGCTGCGGGGAATGGGGGGTGGTATGGACCCGGCAGTGCTGCGGGGAATGGGGGGTGGTATAAACCCAGCAGTGCTGCGGGGGATGGGGGGTGGTATGGACCCGGCAGTGCGGCTGAGGATGGGGGGTGGTATAAACCCGGCAGTGCTGCGGGGGATGGGGGGTGGTATGGACCCGGCAGTGCGGCTGGGGATGGGGGGTGGTATAAACCCGGCAGTGCTGCGGGGGGTGGTATGGCTGCCAGGGGAGTACACAGGAGCCCAGGGCAGCAGGAGATACATAGGAGGTGCAGCACATAGAGGAGCCAAGGCTTTTCTCTCCTGCTGCCGCTGAATCCCCGCAGGAGGGAGAGGAGGAGGAGAGAAAAGGATCGCTTCCTCTATGTGCTGCCCCTCCAATCCAGGCTGCCCCGGCCCAGTGGGCAAATGCCCGATGTGCCCCAAGGCCAGTCAGGGCCTGATGTGGGAAAATTACTATAACTGGAGCACTCAGAATCCGATGCAGCTCTGCATGGCAGCCAATCAGCTTCTACCATGAAGCTTTGACCATAAAACCTGGAAGCTGATTGGTCCCTCTGCAGAGCCGCCCCAGATCCTGCTCCCTCCAGCTTTAGTAAATAATCCCATCAGTGATCAGAGTAGCGGACAGGTTGTAGTAATTCTAGTATGACAGAAGATGGCGCCACAGCACACGTGGACTGTCTGGGTCGGTACCTAGTTGTGTGTCGGTGGGCAGTGAGGAAGAAATCACTTGGGTTTAGCCCAATGGTGGGTGGCAGTGGTGGACCCCCTTGGGGGTGGGGCCTTCCTGGTATGACCGTGCGGTTGTTTCGGTGAGAAGACTTGGGTGTTTCTATCAGGAAGCCGGTGCAGAGCAGCTGACAAGTGCATGTAGACAGGAAGTGGCTGCAAAGAGGCTGCAGGAGATGCAACAAAGGGTGAAAAAAGGTGAAAACAGTATTTTGCGGAAACAAATCCTGGCAGTTGATCTCAAGTCACCGCGCCGAACTCCTCCTTCAGACGTTGGAGGTGACTGTGAGCACCAAACGCTGATCAGAGCACATTTTGCTGCGTCTCGGTGGTAATCCGGCGTATAAAGTTCTAACGGGCGATTCATGTGATGAGACGATGAGAGGAAGTCGTCTATAATTCCTCTTCTTCCCTCCGCCGCCCGGAAAGCCCGTTCTTTGTAGTGAATGTCACATTGGGCTGAGCTCGTTACTGCCATCCGAACGGTTCCCGTAATCCGTTAAACTTTAATGCGCCGCGATTGTATTTATCTGCCAATTTCTCGTTTCTGAAAGTATGAAACGGGTAATTATCTGCGCTTAGCCAACATGCGAGAGCGGCGACTAATGCGCAGGCTTACAGATTAATTGTGCACAAAGTACAGCGTGGGTATTACCGGCATCCCGACTGAAACAGACGAATGACAACAACTACCTACCCCAGGCAACCTACACACTCCATCTATAGTGGACCTACAAGTCCCAGAGGAAGATGGATGATGGGAGTTGTAGCCGGAGCGCTGAGGTTTCCTACCTCCAACCCACATTATATGGATTGTGGACTCTTCACCGTTACACCTATAGATTGGACATCCGTTCCAAAACTGTGGCCCTTAATATGGCGACCCCTTCTCTTGTGGGCATAACAGCCAACACTCTTCTGGGAAGGCTTTCCATAAGGTTTTGTGACCATTTGTGACCAGGTCAGGACTGTACAGGACACTCGAGTTCCTCCACACCACACTGGTCAAACCAAGATTTTATGGAGCTGGACATCTCATGCCAAGAATCGTGGCCATTAATATGTAGTTGCCTCTCTTCCCCTATAGTCACTATTATGGATTGGAGGGTGTCTGTGGGAATTTGTGACCATTTGTGAAGTCAGGTACTGATGTTGGGTGGAAGACCTGGCTCACAATTCCAATTCATCATCACAAAGGCGATCAGTAGAGGTGAGATTGTGGAGGTTGTGAGGAGCACCATGTATGAAGGAAAAGTCTTTGAACCTCCAGCCAGATCTTACACAATGATCACTTTATTGGTGTATGACGTAACACGTGGCCAACTCGTTTCGAGGGATTGGGCTCTCCCATCTTCAGGGCTTTGGTAGAGTTAGATGTTGATGAGGGTCTCTACTAATATGATAGCTGTGTTCGGAAGAGTCTGCTATAAGATCCTCCACTCTTCTGGAAAAACTTTGCACAAAATTTTGGTGTGTTGGTTGGAATTTGTTCCCACTTGGATGTTGGATGAGAAGACCTGGCTCACAATCCGCCTCCCCTTTCCTCTCAAAGGTGTTCAGTAGGGTTGAGGTCAGGACTGTACAGGACACTTGAGTTCCTCCACACCAAACTGGTTAGACCATGTCGTTATGGAGCTGGACATCTCATTCCAAAAACCATGGCCATTAATATGAAGTTGCCTCTCTTCCTGTATGGTCACTATGATGGATTGAAGGGTGTCTGTGGGAATTTGTCCCATTTGTGAGGTCAGGTATTGATGTTGGATAAGAAGACCCGGCTCACCATCAGCGTTCCAGTTCATCCCAAAGATGTTCAGTAGGGTGGAGGTCAGGGCTCTGTACAGGACACTGGAGTTCCTCCACACCAAACTGGTCCTCCATGTCTTTATGGAGCTGACTTTGTACACGGGGGACAGTCATGGGGGGACAGAAAAGGGTCTTCACCAAACTGGTCATCCATGTCTTTATGGAGCTGACTTTGTACACGGGGGACAGTCATGGGGGGACAGAAAAGGGTCTTCACCAAACTGGTCATCCATGTCTTTATGGAGCTGACTTTGTACACGGGGGACAGTCATGGGGGGACAGAAAAGGGTCTTCACCAAACTGGTCCTCCATGTCTTTATGGAGCTGGCTTTGTACACCTGACCAACACAGATCTATAACCTTGTAAGACAGCCCATCCCAAATCCACAGTCATTAGGATGGAGATTCTCCATTTGTAGCTACAACATCCTCCACTCTTCTAGGAAGACTTTCCACAAGTACAGTGCAGGAAATGTGTATTTGCCCCCCCGATGGTGAATGTTCGCCCCTCACACAGAAACGATCGGTCTAACAATGGAATGTTCGCCCCTCACACAGAAATGATCGGTCTAACAATGGAATGTTCTCCCCTCACACAGAAATGATCGGTCTAACAATGGAATGTTCGCCCCTCACACAGAAATGATCGGTCTAACAATGGAATGTTCGCCCCTCACACAGAAACGATCGGTCTAACAATGGAATGTTCGCCCCTCACACAGAAATGATCGGTCTAACAATGGAATGTTCGCCCCTCACACAGAAACGATCGGTCTAACAATGGAATGTTCGGTGTAACACTGAGAGACAGAATACAACAACAAATTCAGCAGAAATGCGTCTAACAAATGATGACGGATCTGCATGTTCATGAGGGAAAGAAGGATTTGATCCCCTTCACAAAACATGACTTAGTACTTGGTGGCCAATCCCTTGTTGGCAATCACAGAGGTCAGAAGGTTCCTGGAGTTGGCCCCCAGGTTTGCACACATCTCAGGAGGGATTTTGGCCCACTCCTCTTGGCAGATCCTCTCCAAGTCATTAAGGTTTGGTGGCTGAAGTTTGGCAACTCGAACTTTCAGCTCCTCCACAGATTTTCAGTCGGATGAAGGTCTGGAGACTGGCTAGGCCACTCCAGGACCTTAATGTGCTTCTTCTGGAACCGCTCCTTTGTTGCCTTGGCCGTGTGTTTTGGGTCATTGTCATGCTGGAACACCCATCCACCACCCATTCACCATCAGGGGGAGCAAACACACATTTCCTTCACTGTATTACAGCTGCTGCATTTGGACCTCATCTGTCAGATTGTCATTTTCATAGCCAGGAATTGGCAGTTAGTTGGAGGTGTCAGTGGGACAGGATTGGACATGGGCCCCTTATCACACAATCGGTCTGATGGGGTCCACCTGTCAGTTTTTCGGGGGGATCCGATGGTTCCCTCCATTCACCTCTGTGGGGTGGTGGGTGGAAATGGATGTGTGTTTGTCTGCACCCACCTACCTCCAATCTGATCTGATCCACTAAGAAGACATGGAAGAGGATCTGTTCTCCGTCTCGCGGATCCAGTTGGAGGGCAGTCAGGTGTAATCGCCCAATGAGCAGAGCGGGCTGTATGTGCGCTCTGCATACACTGAGTAGACACAGGCCCCTCATCCCCCCCAAAGCGGGGTCCACCGCATGTGAAAGGGGCCACAATATGCACGTCCTGTGTACTTCACGGGTGAGCGCGGCACGCTCAGTGTCCACAACTGATCACCATTTTATTTTTTGAAGTCTTGAGTGGGGAGCAGTTATAAATTCTTCCAGGTTTGTATTTCTGTCAGTGACCCCATCGGGGAAATTCACCCTCATTTCCTGTCCCTGATCCATGTACAGGAAATTGCAGGTTCCAGTCCCCAGGCGGCACCAACACAAAATGTTTTTATTCTTTTCTTGTCTTTTTTCCCACTCAAAGCGTCTGTTTTCTCCGTTCCTGGCTGGTTGGTCACCTCTTGGCCTTTGGAAGTGATTGGTGCCCTCACACACGTTTGGAGGACCTCAGATCTGCAATAAACGGCATTCCTGATTTTGTGGAATTTCGGAATACTGATGATGTTAGTTTGCGGTTTTCTGTTGAAGTTCCGGAATTCAGATTTTGGAGCCGCTCGCTGCGTGAGATCGGCTTTGTAGTTTCTCGCCCCAGACGCCGCAATCCGGATCCATCAAACTTTCCACGTAACGTATTTGGAAATGATTTCCCTGTCGTGGCTTCAGAGTCTCCCGGCTCCTCTTTGTGATGTTCCATTGTAATGTTTGTGTGTTTGGTGTCTGGAGACGGCCGGGACGCAGGAGATCCGCCGCGGCATCAAAGACTCCACTCATCACTGAAGAAGCTGCCAGTCCTGGCCTTATGAACTGCTGAATGCTCAGCTGTCATATCCATCCAATGGCTTCCGTAGGTTCGGAGTCACTGACCTGACACCAGTATGCAGATTAGGAGCTCAGACTTTCACTATCCGCATGCTTATTTCACCAGCAAAATGTTCAGGGTTGTCACTGGAACAGGAAGTGAGGGGAACTCTTCTGATGGGGACACCTGTTCTGGAGTCACATTCATGTCTCGTAGAGAATTCCTCTCATTTCCTGTTGTGGCCCCAAGGCAGGAAGTGAAGGGACAGCTTCCAGTTGTACACAGGCAGGGATCTGACTGTTGTCACCCCCTGCAGGAGCGCGGGTGTCGCTGACGCTGGAGAAAACGCATGTAGACAGGAAGTGGCTGAAGGAGGGCGGAGGAGATCAGCAGCCTGGGATAAAGAACAGAATGAAAATACCGTGAAATCGGGAACCGCGCCCATTCCTTCCCAAACACAATCTTCAGAGCAAGCCAATCCAAGACTCAACATCCAAGAAGCGCAAAGCTCGGGGCGCGGCGGCCATGGTCATTCAATTCATGTGTAGATCCACTTCAGGAGAGATTTAAAGGTGAAGTTTCATCTGCTGCTTCCTGGTCCTTCCCTTCCCCCCTCATCAACATGCCAATGAAATGCAATCAAAACCTTTTACTGGGTCTCTGTGCTTCCCTATGCAATGCAAGGCAGATCTTGGCTGGTGGGAGGGGCCAGCAGGGGGCTTTTCATAGTTTCCTGAAAACTTCATGGCCCCCCGCCTCTGGACTCCTCTCAAGTGTCCTCAGTCCTGATGCAAGCAGTGGGAGGAGTGATGCAAATATCAAAATGCCTTGATGGTTGCGTCAGTCTGGAGGAGTGGGCGTTCCTAGGCAGGCTGTATTTGCATAGGTAACGCCCACATGTGATGCTGAGCCTCCATGATTGAAGGAACTGAAATCCAATGGATGAAAGGGGCAGGGTCAGGGACAGTCAGGCTGGGGAGGAAAGTGCTAGATGATGCTGGATGTACTCCAGCTAGGATATGGGGCGGAGCTCTCTCTGACTAACTGCAGCTTCTAATGCACATTGTGAGAAACTCCCAGTGTGCAGTGACATCAGAGGAAGCCATTCCAGTCCAGGGGAGGAGCCGGTACACCAGGGGTGCAGGGTTCAGGAATGTGCTATGTACAGAGTGCAGGGTTCAGGGGTGTGCTGTGTACAGAGTGCAGGGTTCAGGGGTGCGCTGTGTACAGAGTGCAGGGTTCAGGAATGTGCTGTGTACAGAGTGCAGGGTTCAGGAGTGTGCTGTGTACAGAGTGCAGGGTTCAGGGGTGTGCTATGTACAGAGTGCAGGGTTCAGGAGTGTGCTGTGTACAGAGTGCAGGGTTCAGGGGTGTGCTGTGTACAGAGTGCAGGGTTCAGGAGTGTGCTGTGTACAGAGTGCGGGGTTCAGGGGTGTGCTGTGTACAGAGTGCAGGGTTCAGGAGTGCGCTGTGTACAGAGTGCAGGGTTCAGAGGTGTGCTGTGTACAGAGTGCGGGGTTCAGGAGTGTGCTGTGTACAGAGTGCGGGGTTCAGGGGTGTGCTGTGTACAGAGTGCGGGGTTCAGGGGTGTGCTGTGTACAGAGTGCGGGGTTCAGGGGTGTGCTGTGTACAGAGTGCAGGGTTCAGGGGTGTGCTGTGTACAGAGTGCAGGGTTCAGGGGTGTGCTGTGTACAGAGTGCGGGGTTCAGGGGTGTGCTATGTACAGAGTGCGGGGTTCAGAGGTGTGCTGTGTGCAGAGTGCGGGGTTCAGAGGTGTGCTGTGTGCAGAGTGCAGGGTTCAGAGGTGTGCTGTGTGCGGGGTTCAGAGGTGTGCTGTGTGCAGAGTGCAGGGTTCAGAGGTGTGCTGTGTGCGGGGTTCAGAGGTGTGCTGTGTACAGAGTGCAGGGTTCAGAGGTGTGCTGTGTACAGTGCAGGGTTCAAAGGTGTGCTATGTACAGAGTGCAGGGTTCAGGGGTGTGCTGTGTACAGAGTGCAGGGTTCAGGGGTGTGCTGTGTAGAGTGCAGGGTTCAGAGGTGTGCTGTGTAGAGTGCAGGGTTCAGGAGTGTGCTGTGTACAGAGTGCAGGGTTCAGGGGTGTGCTGTGTAGAGTGCAGGGTTCAGGGGTGTGCTGTGTACAGAGTGCTGGGTTCAGCGGTGCGCTGTGTACAGAGTGCAGGGTTCAGGGGTGCGCTGTGTACAGAGTGCAGGGTTCAGGGGTGCGCTGTGTACAGAGTGCAGGGTTCAGAGGTGTGCTGTGTACAGAGTGCGGGGTTCAGGAGTGTGCTGTGTACAGAGTGCGGGGTTCAGGGGTGTGCTGTGTACAGAGTGCGGGGTTCAGGGGTGTGCTGTGTACAGAGTGCGGGGTTCAGGGGTGTGCTGTGTACAGAGTGCAGGGTTCAGGGGTGTGCTGTGTACAGAGTGCAGGGTTCAGGGGTGTGCTGTGTACAGAGTGCGGGGTTCAGGGGTGTGCTATGTACAGAGTGCGGGGTTCAGAGGTGTGCTGTGTGCAGAGTGCGGGGTTCAGAGGTGTGCTGTGTGCAGAGTGCAGGGTTCAGAGGTGTGCTGTGTGCGGGGTTCAGAGGTGTGCTGTGTGCAGAGTGCAGGGTTCAGAGGTGTGCTGTGTGCGGGGTTCAGAGGTGTGCTGTGTACAGAGTGCAGGGTTCAGAGGTGTGCTGTGTACAGTGCAGGGTTCAAAGGTGTGCTATGTACAGAGTGCAGGGTTCAGGGGTGTGCTGTGTACAGAGTGCAGGGTTCAGGGGTGTGCTGTGTAGAGTGCAGGGTTCAGAGGTGTGCTGTGTAGAGTGCAGGGTTCAGGAGTGTGCTGTGTACAGAGTGCAGGGTTCAGGGGTGTGCTGTGTAGAGTGCAGGGTTCAGGGGTGTGCTGTGTACAGAGTGCTGGGTTCAGCGGTGCGCTGTGTACAGAGTGCAGGGTTCAGGGGTGCGCTGTGTACAGAGTGCAGGGTTCAGGGGTGCGCTGTGTACAGAGTGCAGGGTTCAGGGGTGCGCTGTGTACAGTGCGGGGTTCAGGAGTGCGCTGTGTACAGTGCGGGGTTCAGGAGTGCGCTGTGTACAGAGTGCAGGGTTCAGGAGTGCGCTGTGTACAGTGCGGGGTTCAGGAGTGCGCTGTGTACAGTGCGGGGTTCAGGGGTGCGCTGTGTACAGAGTGCGGGGTTCAGGGGTGCGCTGTGTACAGAGTGCGGGGTTCAGGGGTGCGCTGTGTACAGAGTGCGGGGTTCAGGGGTGCGCTGTGTACAGAGTGCGGGGTTCAGGAGTGCGCTGTGTACAGAGTGCAGGGTTAATGGTGGAGAGTGTCAGCTCTGCGGTCATCAAGATAAAGTCGGTGGAAGGTTCAGGAGGTGCAGGCAGGACAGAGCGATGAACACCGAGAACGATACGGAAACTCAGAGAGTCCACGATGATCCCAGACACTGCGCTGAAGGAGACCTTCCCCAGGACCTCCAAGGAGGACAGGAGGCTGTAGTGACTGCCCTGCAGAGAGAGGAGAGCGGGAAATGTCACCGTCATCTTACAAATCCATCTCCAGGTAAATACTGACCCCTCCCACCTCACCACACTGAGCAGAAGACACACTGAGGACACAGCAGAGATAAAATATTACTGAGGAGATGATAGAGACCGTGATCATCATAAAGTGTGAACTTCACCGGAGAGGACAGAGATCACCGGAGAGGACAGAGATCACCGGAGAGGACAGAGGTCACCGGAGAGGACAGAGGTCACCGGAGAGGACAGAGGTCACCGGAGAGGACAGAGATCACCGGACAGGACAGAGGTCACCGGAGAGGACAGAGGTCACTGGAGAGGACAGAGGTCACCGGAGAGGACAGAGGTCACCGGACAGGGAATACCTGATATTCTGGCGGATCCCACAGAGCAGCAATGAAATATTTAAACTTTTAGGTAAAGGGGTGGTGAGGACTCCTTCCTATGTCATCACAGGGGGGCTGTCAGGTAGGCACTAGAGGCCCCATAATTCCTAAAGGCATTCCTGGACTTCACTGGCATTAGCAGGAATCAGGAGCTATAAAGATGGTCCAGGAGACAACACACGGGTAATATCACCTCAGTTCCATGAGAACACACGGGTAATATCTCCTCAGCTCCATGAGAACACACGGGTAATATCTCCTCAGCTCCATGAGAACACATGGGTAATATCTCCTCAGCTCCATGAGAACACACGGGTAATATCACCTCAGCTCCATGAGAACACGTGTAATATCACCTCAGCTCCATGAGAACACACGGGTAATATCACCTCAGCTCCATGAGAACACACGGGTAATATCACCTCAGCTCCACCAAAACACACGGGTAATATCACCTCAGCTCCATGAGAACACATGTGTAATATCACCTCAGTTCCATGAGAACACATGTGTAATATCACCTCAGCTCCATGAGAACACACGTGTAATATCACCTCAGTTCCACGAGAACACACGGGTAATATCTCCTCAGCTCCACGAGAACACACGGGTAATATCACCTCAGCTCCACGAGAACACACGGGTAATATCACCTCAGCTCCATGAGAACACATGGGTAATATCACCTCAGCTCCATGAGAACACATGTGTAATATCACCTCAGCTCCATGAGAACACGTGTAATATCTCCTCAGTTCCATGAGAACACATGGATAATATCTCCTCAGCTCCATGAGAACACACGGGTAATATCTCCTCAGCTCCATGAGAACACACGGGTAATATCTCCTCAGCTCCATGAGAACACATGGGTAATATCACCTCAGCTCCATGAGAACACACGGGTAATATCTCCTCAGCTCCATGAGAACACACGGGTAATATCTCCTCAGCTCCATGAGAACACACGGGTAATATCTCCTCAGCTCCATGAGAACACACGGGTAATATCTCCTCAGCTCCACGAGAACACATGTGTATTATCACCTCAGCTCCATGAGAACACATGTGTAATATCACCTCAGCTCCATGAGAACACGTGTAATATCTCCTCAGCTCCATGAGAACACACAGGTAATATCTCCTCAGCTCCATGAGAACACACGGGTAATATCTCCTCAGCTCCATGAGAACACACGGATAATATCTCCTCAGCTCCATGAGAACACACGGGTAATATCTTAATATCTCCTCAGCTCCACGAGAACACATGGGTAATATCACCTCAGCTCCATGAGAACACATGGGTAATATCACCTCAGCTCCACGAGAACACATGTGTAATATCACCTCAGCTCCACGAGAACACATGTGTAATATCACCTCAGCGCCACGAGAACACATGTGTAATATCACCTCAGCTTCACCAGAACACATGTGTAATATCACCTCAGCTCCACCGGAACACGTGTAATATCACCTCAGCTCCCCTAGAACACGTGGGTAATATCACCTCAGCTCCACCAAAACACATGTGTAATATCACCTCAGCTCCCCTAGAACACGTGTAATATCACCTCAGCTCCATGAGAACACATGGGTAATATCACCTCAGCTCCCCTAGAACACATGTGTAATATCACCTCAGCTTCACCGGAACACATGTGTAATATCACCTCAGCTCCATGAGAACACATGTGTAATATCACTTCAGCTCCATGAGAACACATGGGTAATATCACCTCAGCTCCATGAGAACACATGGGTAATATCACCTCAGCTCCATGAGAACACATGTGTAATATCTCCTCAGTTCCATGAGAACACATGGGTAATATCTCCTCAGCTCCATGAGAACACATGGGTAATATCACCTCAGTTCCATGAGAACACATGTGTAATATCACCTCAGCTCCATGAGAACACATGTGTAATATCACCTCAGTTCCATGAGAACACACGGGTAATATCACCTCAGCTCCACCAAAACACACGGGTAATATCTCCTCAGCTCCACGAGAACACACGGGTAATATCACCTCAGCTCCATGAGAACACATGGGTAATATCACCTCAGCTCCATGAGAACACATGTGTAATATCACCTCAGTTCCATGAGAACACATGTGTAATATCACCTCAGCTCCATGAGAACACACGTGTAATATCACCTCAGTTCCACGAGAACACACGGGTAATATCTCCTCAGCTCCACGAGAACACACGGGTAATATCACCTCAGCTCCACGAGAACACACGGGTAATATCACCTCAGCTCCATGAGAACACATGGGTAATATCACCTCAGCTCCATGAGAACACATGTGTAATATCACCTCAGCTCCATGAGAACACGTGTAATATCTCCTCAGTTCCATGAGAACACATGGATAATATCTCCTCAGCTCCATGAGAACACACGGGTAATATCTCCTCAGCTCCATGAGAACACACGGGTAATATCTCCTCAGCTCCATGAGAACACATGGGTAATATCACCTCAGCTCCATGAGAACACACGGGTAATATCTCCTCAGCTCCATGAGAACACACGGGTAATATCTCCTCAGCTCCATGAGAACACACGGGTAATATCTCCTCAGCTCCATGAGAACACACGGGTAATATCTCCTCAGCTCCACGAGAACACATGTGTATTATCACCTCAGCTCCATGAGAACACATGTGTAATATCACCTCAGCTCCATGAGAACACGTGTAATATCTCCTCAGCTCCATGAGAACACACAGGTAATATCTCCTCAGCTCCATGAGAACACACGGGTAATATCTCCTCAGCTCCATGAGAACACACGGATAATATCTCCTCAGCTCCATGAGAACACACGGGTAATATCTTAATATCTCCTCAGCTCCACGAGAACACATGGGTAATATCACCTCAGCTCCATGAGAACACATGGGTAATATCACCTCAGCTCCACGAGAACACACAGGTAATATCACCTCACCTCCACGAGAACACATGTGTAATATCACCTCAGCTCCACGAGAACACATGTGTAATTTCACCTCAGCTCCACGAGAACACATGTGTAATATCACCTCAGCGCCACGAGAACACATGTGTAATATCACCTCAGCTTCACCAGAACACATGTGTAATATCACCTCAGCTCCACCGGAACACGTGTAATATCACCTCAGCTCCCCTAGAACACGTGGGTAATATCACCTCAGCTCCACCAGAACACATGTGTAATATCACCTCAGCTCCCCTAGAACACGTGTAATATCACCTCAGCTCCATGAGAACACATGGGTAATATCACCTCAGCTCCCCTAGAACACATGTGTAATATCACCTCAGCTTCACCGGAACACATGTGTAATATCACCTCAGCTCCATGAGAACACATGTGTAATATCACTTCAGCTCCATGAGAACACATGGGTAATATCACCTCAGCTCCATGAGAACACATGGGTAATATCACCTCAGCTCCATGAGAACACATGTGTAATATCTCCTCAGTTCCATGAGAACACATGGGTAATATCTCCTCAGCTCCATGAGAACACATGGGTAATATCACCTCAGTTCCATGAGAACACATGTGTAATATCACCTCAGCTCCATGAGAACACATGTGTAATATCACCTCAGTTCCATGAGAACACACGGGTAATATCACCTCAGCTCCACCAAAACACACGGGTAATATCTCCTCAGCTCCACGAGAACACACGGGTAATATCACCTCAGCTCCATGAGAACACATGGATAATATCACCTCAGCTCCATGAGAACACATGGGTAATATCACCTCAGCTCCATGAGAACACACGGATAATATCTCCTCAGCTCCATGAGAACACACGGGTAATATCTCCTCAGCTCCATGAGAACACACGGGTAATATCTCCTCAGCTCCATGAGAACACACGGGTAATATCTCCTCAGCTCCATGAGAACACACGGGTAATATCTCCTCAGCTCCATGAGAACACACGGGTAATATCTCCTCAGCTACACGAGAACACATGTGTATTATCACCTCAGCTCCATGAGAACACATGTGTAATATCACCTCAGCTCCATGAGAACACGTGTAATATCTCCTCAGCTCCATGAGAACACACAGGTAATATCTCCTGAGCTCCATGAGAACACACAGGTAATATCTCCTCAGCTCCATGAGAACACACGGGTAATATCTCCTCAGCTCCATGAGAACACACGGATAATATCTCCTCAGCTCCATGAGAACACACGGGTAATATCTTAATATCTCCTCAGCTCCACGAGAACACATGGGTAATATCTCCTCAGCTCCATGAGAACACATGGGTAATATCACCTCAGCTCCACGAGAACACACAGGTAATATCACCTCACCTCCACGAGAACACATGTGTAATATCACCTCAGCTCCACGAGAACACATGTGTAATATCACCTCAGCTCCACGAGAACACATGTGTAATATCACCTCAGCTCCACGAGAACACATGTGTAATATCACCTCAGCTTCACCAGAACACATGTGTAATATCACCTCAGCTCCACCGGAACACGTGTAATATCACCTCAGCTCCCCTAGAACACGTGGGTAATATCACCTCAGCTCCACCAGAACACATGTGTAATATCACCTCAGCTCCCCTAGAACACGTGTAATATCACCTCAGCTCCATGAGAACACATGGGTAATATCACCTCAGCTCCCCTAGAACACATGTGTAATATCACCTCAGCTTCACCGGAACACATGTGTAATATCACCTCAGCTCCATGAGAACACGTGTAATATCACCTCAGCTCCCCTAGAATACATGGGTAATATCACCTTAGCTCCATGAGAACACATGTGTAATATCACCTCAGCTCCATGAGAACACACGGGTAATATCTCCTCAGCTCCATGAGAACACATGTGTAATATCACCTCAGCTCCACGAGAACACATGTGTAATATCACCTCAGCTCCCCTAGAACACATGTGTAATATCTCCTCAGCTCTATGAGAACACGTGTAATATAACCTCAGCTCCCCTAGAACACACGAGTAATATCACCTCAGCTCCATGAGAACACACGGGTAATATCACCTCAGCTCCACGAGAACACATGTGAAATATCACCTCAGCTTCACCAGAACACATGCGTAATATCACCTCAGCTCCACCGGAACACGTGTAATATCACCTCAGCTCCCCTAGAACACACGGGTAATATCTCCTCAGCTCCATGAAAACACAAGGGTAATATCACCTCAGCTCCACGAGAACACGTGTAATATCTCCTCAGCTCCATGAGAACACGTGTAATATTTCCTCAGCTCCAAGAGAACACATGGGTAATATGACCTCAGCTCCCCTAGAACACATGGGTAATATCACCTCAGCTCCCCTAGAACACACGGGTAATATCTCCTCAGCTCCATGAGAACACATGTGTAATATCACCTCAGCTCCATGAGAACACATGGGTAATATCTCCTCAGCTCCATGAGAACACATGGGTAATATCACCTCAGCTCCATGAGAACACATGTGTAATATCTCCTCAGCTCCACGAGAACACGTGTAATATCTCCTCAGCTCCACGAGAACACATGGGTAATATCACTTCAGCTCCGCCAGAACACATGTGTAATATCACCTCAGCTCCCCTAGAACACACGGGTAATATCACCTCAGCTCCATGAAAACACACGTGTAATATCTCCTCAGCTCCACGAGAACACATGTGTATTATCACCTCCGCTCCACGAGAACACATGGGTAATATCTCCTCAGCTACCCTAGAACACATGGGTAATATCACCTCAGCTCCCCTAGAACACACGGGTAATATCACCTCAGCTCCATGAGAACACACGTGTAATATCTCCTCAGCTCCACGAGAACACATAGGTAATATCACCTCAGCTCCACGAGAACACATAGGTAATATCACCTCAGCTCCACGAGAACACATGTGTAATATCACCTCAGCTTCACTGGAACACATGTGTAATATCACGTCAGCTCCATGAGAATACATGTGTAATATCACCTCAGCTCCATGA
The DNA here is from genome assembly GCF_062004578.1 of Staurois parvus. Lineage (NCBI taxonomy): Eukaryota > Metazoa > Chordata > Amphibia > Anura > Ranidae > Staurois > Staurois parvus. The sequence goes on from NW_028321505.1 coordinate 22,308, forward strand.
GAACACATGTGTAATATCACCTCAGCTCCATGAGAACACATGGGTAATATCTCCTCAGCTCCACGAGAACACGTGTAATATCTCCTCAGCTCCATGAGAACACATGGGTAATATCTCCTCAGCTCCACGAGAACATGTGTAATATCTCCTCAGCTCCATGAGAACACATGGGTAATATCACCTCAGCTCCACGAGAACACATGGGTAATATCTCCTCAGCTCTACGAGAACACGTGTAATATCACCTCAGCTCCCCTAGAACACACGGGTAATGTCACCTTAGCTCCATGAGAACACACGGGTAATATCACCTCAGCTCCACGAGAACACATGTGAAATATCACCTCAGCTTCACCAGAACACATGTGTAATATCACCTCAGCTCCACCGGAACACGTGTAATATCACCTCAGCTCCCCTAGAACACACGGGTAATATCTCCTCAGCTCTATGAGAACACAAGGGTAATATCACCTCAGCTCCACGAGAACACGTGTAATATCTCCTCAGCTCCATGAGAACACGTGTAATATTTCCTCAGCTCCAAGAGAACACATGGGTAATATGACCTCAGCTCCCCTAGAACACATGTGTAATATCACTTCAGCTCCCCTAGAACACATGGGTAATATCACCTCAGCTCCCCTAAAACACATGGGTAATATCTCCTCAGCTCCATGAGAACACGTGTAATATCACCTCAGCTCCATGAGAACACATGGGTAATATCTCCTCAGCTCCATGAGAACACATGTGTAATATCTCCTCAGCTCCACGAGAACACATGGGTAATATCACCTCAGCTCCGCCAGAACACATGTGTAATATCACCTCAGCTCCCCTAGAACACACGGGTAATATCACCTCAGCTCCATGAGAACACACGGGTAATATCACCTCAGCTCCACGAGAACACATAGGTAATATCACCTGAGCTCCACGAGAACACATGTGTAATATCACCTCAGCTCCCCTAGAACACATGGGTAATATCACCTCAGCTACATGAGAACACATGTGTAATATCACCTCAGCTCCATGAGAACACATGGGTAATATCACCTCAGCTCCATGAGAACAAATGGGTAATATCACCTCAGCTCGATGAGAACACATGGGTAATATCACCTCAGCTCCACGAGAACACATGGGTAATATCACCTCAGCTCCACGAGAACACATGTGTAATATCACCTCAGCTCCCCTAGAACACACGGGTAATATCACCTCAGCTCCATGAGAACACACGTGTAATATCTCCTCAGCTCCACGAGAACACATAGGTAATATCACCTCAGCTCCACGAGAACACATGTGTAATATCACCTCCGCTCCATGAGAACACGTGTAATATCACCTCAGCTCCATCGGAACACGTAATATCACCTCAGCTCCCCTAGAACACGTGGGTAATATCACCTCAGCTCCACCAGAACACATGTGTAATATCACCTCAGCTCCCCTAGAACACATGTGTAATATCACCTCAGCTCCACGAGAACACATGGGTAATATCACCTCAGCTCCATGAGAACACATGTGTAATATCACCTCAGCTCCATGAGAACATAAGTGTAATATCTCCTCAGCTTCACCGGAACACATGTGTAATATCTCCTCAGCTCCCCTAGAACACATGGGTAATATCACCTCAGCTCCCCTAGAACACATGGGTAATATCTCCTCAGCTCCACGAGAACACGTGTAATATCACCTCAGCTCCCCTAGAACACATGGGTAATATCACCTCAGCTCCACGAGAACACATGTGAAATATCACCTCAGCTTCACCAGAACACATGTGTAATATCTCCTCAGCTCCACCGGAACACGTGTAATATCACCTCAGCTCCCCTAGAACACATGGGTAATATCACCTCAGCTCCACGAGAACACGTGTAATATTTCCTCAGCTCCATGAGAACACATGGGTAATATGACCTCAGCTCCCCTAGAACACATGGGTAATATCACCTCAGCTCCCCTAGAACACATGGGTAATATCACCTCAGCTCCCCTAGAAGGCACGGGTAATATCTCCTCAGCTCCACGAGAACACATGTGTAATATCACCTCAGCTCCATGAGAACACATGTGTAATATCACCTCAGCTCCATGAGAACACATGTGTAATATCTCCTCAGCTCCATGAGAATACATGGGTAATATCTCCTCAGCTCCACCAGAACACATGGGTAATATCTCCTCAGCTCCATGAGAACACATGGGTAATATCACCTCAGCTCCACCAGAACACATGGGTAATATCTCCTCAGCTCCATGAGAACACATGGGTAATATCACCTCAGCTCCATGAGAACACATGGGTAATATCACCTCAGCTCCACCGCAACACATGGGTAATATCACCTCAGCTCCACCAGAACACATGGGTAATATCACCTCAGCTCCATGAGAACACATGTGTAATATCACTTCAGCTCCATGAGAACACATGGGTAATATCTCCTCAGCTCCATGAGAACACATGGGTAATATCACCTCAGCTCCATGAGAACACATGTGTAATATCACCTCAGCTCCATTAGAACACATGGGTAATATCACCTCAGCTCCATGAGAACACATGTGTAATACCTCCTCAGCTCCATGAGAACACATGGGTAATATCTCCTCAGCTCCACCAGAACACACGGGTAATATCACCTCAGCTCCATGAGAACACATGTGTAATATCTCCTCAGCTCCATGAGAACACATGGGTAATATCACCTCAGCTCCATGAGAACACACGGGTAATATCACCTCAGCTCCATGAGAACACACGGGTAATATCACCTCAGCTCCATGAGAACACATGGGTAATATCACCTCAGCTCCACCAGAACACATGGGTAATATCACCTCAGCTCCATGAGAACACATGTGTAATATCACTTCAGCTCCATGAGAACACATGGGTATTATCTCCTCAGCTCCATGAGAACACATGGGTAATATCACCTCAGCTCCATGAGAACACATGTGTAATATCACCTCAGCTCCATGAGAACACATGTGTAATATCACCTCAGCTCCATGAGAACACATGTGTAATATCACCTCAGCTCCATGAGAACACATGGGTAATATCTCCTCAGCTCCACGAGAACACGTGTAATAGCTCCTCAGCTCCATGAGAACACATGGGTAATATCTCCTCAGCTCCACGAGAACACATGGGTAATATCTCCTCAGCTCTACGAGAACACGTGTAATATCACCTCAGCTCCCCTAGAACACACGGGTAATGTCACCTTAGCTCCATGAGAACACACGGGTAATATCACCTCAGCTCCACGAGAACACATGTGAAATATCACCTCAGCTTCACCAGAACACATGTGTAATATCACCTCAGCTCCACCGGAACACGTGTAATATCACCTCAGCTCCCCTAGAACACACGGGTAATATCTCCTCAGCTCTATGAGAACACAAGGGTAATATCACCTCAGCTCCACGAGAACACGTGTAATATCTCCTCAGCTCCATGAGAACACGTGTAATATTTCCTCAGCTCCAAGAGAACACATGGGTAATATGACCTCAGCTCCCCTAGAACACATGTGTAATATCACCTCAGCTCCCCTAGAACACATGGGTAATATCACCTCAGCTCCCCTAAAACACATGGGTAATATCTCCTCAGCTCCATGAGAACACATGGGTAATATCTCCTCAGCTTCATGAGAACACGTGTAATATCACCTCAGCTCCATGAGAACACATGGGTAATATCTCCTCAGCTCCATGAGAACACATGTGTAATATCTCCTCAGCTCCACGAGAACACATGGGTAATATCACCTCAGCTCCGCCAGAACACATGTGTAATATCACCTCAGCTCCCCTAGAACACACGGGTAATATCACCTCAGCTCCATGAGAACACACGGGTAATATCACCTCAGCTCCACGAGAACACATGTGTATTATCACCTCCGCTCCACGAGAACACATGGGTAATATCTCCTCAGCTCCCCTAGAACACACGGGTAATATCACCTCAGCTCCATGAGAACACACGTGTAATATATCCTCAGCTCCACGAGAACACATAGGTAATATCACTAGAGCTCCACGAGAACACATGTGTAATATCACCTCAGCTCCCCTAGAACACATGGGTAATATCACCTCAGCTACATGAGAACACATGTGTAATATCACCTCAGCTCCATGAGAACACATGGGTAATATCACCTCAGCTCCATGAGAACACATGGGTAATATCACCTCAGTTCCACGAGAACACATGGGTAATATCACCTCAGCTCCACGAGAACACATGTGTAATATCACCTCAGCTCCCCTAGAACACACGGGTAATATCACCTCAGCTCCATGAGAACACACGTGTAATATCTCCTCAGCTCCACGAGAACACATAGGTAATATCACCTCAGCTCCACGAGAACACATGTGTAATATCACCTCCGCTCCATGAGAACACGTGTAATATCACCTCAGCTCCATCGGAACACGTGTAATATCACCTCAGCTCCCCTAGAACACGTGGGTAATATCACCTCAGCTCCACCAGAACACATGTGTAATATCACCTCAGCTCCCCTAGAACACATGTGTAATATCACCTCAGCTCCACGAGAACACATGGGTAATATCACCTCAGCTCCATGAGAACACATGTGTAATATCACCTCAGCTCCATGAGAACATAAGTGTAATATCTCCTCAGCTTCACCGGAACACATGTGTAATATCTCCTCAGCTCCCCTAGAACACATGGGTAATATCACCTCAGCTCCCCTAGAACACATGGGTAATATCTCCTCAGCTCCACGAGAACACGTGTAATATCACCTCAGCTCCCCTAGAACACATGGGTAATATCACTTCAGCTCCACGAGAACACATGTGAAATATCACCTCAGCTTCACCAGAACACATGTGTAATATCTCCTCAGCTCCACCGGAACACGTGTAATATCACCTCAGCTCCCCTAGAACACATGGGTAATATCACCTCAGCTCCACGAGAACACGTGTAATATTTCCTCAGCTCCATGAGAACACATGGGTAATATGACCTCAGCTCCCCTAGAACACATGGGTAATATCACCTCAGCTCCCCTAGAACACATGGGTAATATCACCTCAGCTCCCCTAGAAGGCACGGGTAATATCTCCTCAGCTCCATGAGAACACATGTGTAATATCACCTCAGCTCCATGAGAACACATGTGTAATATCTCCTCAGCTCCATGAGAATACATGGGTAATATCTCCTCAGCTCCACCAGAACACATGGGTAATATCACCTCAGCTCCATGAGAACACATGGGTAATATCTCCTCAGCTCCATGAGAACACATGGGTAATATCACCTCAGCTCCATGAGAACACATGGGTAATATCACCTCAGCTCCACCGCAACACATGGGTAATATCACCTCAGCTCCACCGCAACACATGGGTAATATCACCTCAGCTCCACCAGAACACATGGGTAATATCACCTCAGCTCCATGAGAACACATGTGTAATATCACTTCAGCTCCATGAGAACACATGGGTAATATCTCCTCAGCTCCATGAGAACACATGGGTAATATCACCTCAGCTCCATGAGAACACATGTGTAATATCACCTCAGCTCCATGAGAACACATGGGTAATATCACCTCAGCTCCATGAGAACACATGTGTAATACCTCCTCAGCTCCATGAGAACACATGGGTAATATCTCCTCAGCTCCACCAGAACACACGGGTAATATCACCTCAGCTCCATGAGAACACATGTGTAATATCTCCTCAGCTCCATGAGAACACATGGGTAATATCACCTCAGCTCCATGAGAACACACGGGTAATATCACCTCAGCTCCATGAGAACACACGGGTAATATCACCTCAGCTCCATGAGAACACATGGGTTATATCACCTCAGTTCCACCAGAACACATGGGTAATATCTCCTCAGCTCCATGAGAACACATGTGTAATATCACCTCAGCTCCATGAGAACACATGTGTAATATCACCTCAGCTCCCCTAGAACACATGGGTAATATCACCTCAGCTCCCCTAGAACACATGGGTAATATCACCTCAGCTCCCCTAGAACACATGTGTAATATCACCTCAGCTCCCCTAGAACACATGGGTAATATCACCTCAGCTCCATGAGAACACATGGGTAATATCACCTCAGCTCCATGAGAACACACGGGTAATATCTCCTCAGCTCCATGAGAACACACGGGTAATATCACCTCAGCTCCATGAGAACACACGTGTAATATCACCTCAGCTCCATGAGAACACACGGGTAATATCACCTCAGCTCCATGAGAACACACGGGTAGTATCACCTCAGCTCCATGAGAACACACGGGTAATATCTCCTCAGCTCCACCAGAACACATGGATAATATCACCTCAGCTCCATGAGAACACACGGGTAATATCTCCTCAGCTCCACGAGAACACGTGTAATATCTCCTCAGCTCCATGAGAACACATGGGTAATATCACCTCAGCTCCACGAGAACACATGTGTAATATCACCTAAGCTCCCCTAGAACACATGGGTAATATCTCCTCAGCTCCACGAGAAAACGTGTAATATAACCTCAGCTCCCCTAGAACACACGGGTAATATCACCTCAGCTCCATGAGAACACACGGGTAATATCACCTCAGCTCCACGAGAACACATGTGAAATATCACCTCAGCTTCACCAGAACACATGTGTAATATCACCTCAGCTCCACCGGAACACGTGTAATATCACCTCAGCTCCCCTAGAACACACAGGTAATATCACCTCAGCTCCACGAGAACACATGTGAAATATCACCTCAGCTTCACCAGAACACATGTGTAATATCACCTCAGCTCCACCGGAACACATGGGTAATATCACCTCAGCTCCCCTAGAACACACGGGTAATATCACCTCAGCTCCATGAGAACACGTGTAATATTTCCTCAGCTCCATGAGAACACATGGGTAATATCACCTCAGCTCCATGAGAACACACGGGTAATATCTCCTCAGCTCCATGAGAACACACGGGTAGTATCACCTCAGCTCCATGAGAACACACGGGTAATATCTCCTCAGCTCCACCAGAACACATGGATAATATCACCTCAGCTCCATGAGAACACACGGGTAATATCTCCTCAGCTCCACGAGAACACGTGTAATATCTCCTCAGCTCCATGAGAACACATGGGTAATATCACCTCAGCTCCATGAGAACACATGGGTAATATCACCTCAGCTCCACGAGAACACATGTGTAATATCACCTAAGCTCCCCTAGAACACATGGGTAATATCTCCTCAGCTCCACGAGAAAACGTGTAATATAACCTCAGCTCCCCTAAAACACACGGGTAATATCACCTCAGCTCCATGAGAACACACGGGTAATATCACCTCAGCTCCACGAGAACACATGTGAAATATCACCTCAGCTTCACCAGAACACATGTGTAATATCACCTCAGCTCCACCGGAACACGTGTAATATCACCTCAGCTCCCCTAGAACACACAGGTAATATCACCTCAGCTTCACCAGAACACATGTGTAATATCACCTCAGCTCCACCGGAACACATGGGTAATATCACCTCAGTTCCCTAGAACACACGGGTAATATCACCTCAGCTCCATGAGAACACGTGTAATATTTCCTCAGCTCCCCTAGAACACATGGGTAATATCTCCTCAGCTCCATGAGAACACATGGGTAATATCACCTCAGCTCCATGAGAACACACGGGTAATATCACCTCAGCTCCATGAGAACACACGGGTAATATCACCTCAGCTCCATGAGAACACATGTGTAATATCTCCTCAGCTCCACGAGAACACGTGTAATATCTCCTCAGCTCCACGAGAACACGTGTAATATCTCCTCAGCTCCATGAGAACACATGGGTAATATCACCTCAGCTCCCCTAGAACACACGGTGTGATGGATTTGGTAAAATGCCTATTCTGTTTCCTGTTTAGGATATGCATTTTATACATATTTACGTTTATACTTTTTAATATTTCTAAATATATGTGTTGTGAGTATATATATATATTTTGTCTGCTGGGCTTTGCAGTCCTCCTTAACTTGTTTTGTTCAGAGCGATGCTCTCAACCCCTCCCTTCGCACTGAGAGGACCTTTTACTTAGACTTTGGGAATGTGAAGGGGAGTGAACAGAGATAACGGGATGAGAAGCATCAAGTTTCTACATTTCTCCTATATTTCAACCAAGCAAAATGTGCCTTTGAGAATGTGACTGTATATACGTAATAGTGACATGTACTCTATTGTTCTCTATGTATAAAAGGTTAAGCAACGCCCTGCAATAAACAGAGATGAGATGATGTGAAAGTGGTTGTACTGGACAGTTGTCCGTGTAATTATTTTCCGGCACGCAATCCATATCTCAAAATTAGGAACAGCAGCAGAAATCCTACCCTGAGCCCGATTGTGGTTCTCCCAACCTTTTTAACGGGTAATATCACCTCCGCTCCATGAGAACACACGTGTAATATCTCCTCAGCTCCATGAGAACACGTGTAATATCTCCTCAGCTCCACGAGAACACATGTGTAATATCTCCTCAGCTCCACGAGAACACATGGGTAATATCACCTCAGCTCCACGAGAACACATGTAATATCACCTCAGCTCCACGAGAACACACGGGTAATATCACCTCAGCTCCACGAGAACACACGGGTAATATCACCTCAGCTCCACGAGAACACACGGGTAATATCACCTCAGCTCCATGAGAACACATGGGTAATATCACCTCAGCTCCACGAGAACACATGGGTAATATCACCTCAGCTCCACGAGAACACATGGGTAATATCACCTCAGCTCCACGAGAACACATGGGTAATATCACCTCAGCTCCATGAGAACACATGGGTAATATCACCTCAGCTCCACGAGAACACGTGTAATATCACCTCAGCTCCCCTAGAACACATGGATAATATCTCCTCAGCTCCACGAGAACACGTGTAATATCTCCTCAGCTCCATGAGAACACATGGGTAATATCACCTCAGCTCCATGAGAACACGTGTAGTATTTCCTCAGCTCCAAGAGAACACATGGGTAATATGACCTCAGCTCCCCTAGAACACATGTGTAATATCACCTCAGCTCCATGAGAACACATGGTTAATATCCCCTCAGCTCCACGAGAACACGTGTAATATCTCCTCAGCTCCATGAGAACACATGGGTAATATCACCTCAGCTCCATGAGAACACATGGGTAATATCACCTCAGCTCCACGAGAACACGTGTAATATCACCTCAGCTCCCCTAGAACACATGGGTAATATCTCCTCAGCTCCACGAGAACACGTGTAATATCTCCTCAGCTCCATGAGAACACATGGGTAATATCACCTCAGCTCCATGAGAAAACGTGTAGTATTTCCTCAGCTCCAAGAGAACACATGGGTAATATCACCTCAGCTCCACGAGAACACGTGTAATATCTCCTCAGCTCCATGAGAACACGTGTAATATTTCCTCAGCTCCAAGAGAACACATGGGTAATATGACCTCAGCTCCCCTAGAACACATGGGTAATATCTCCTCAGCTCCACGAGAACACGTGTAATATAACCTCAGCTCCACCAGAACACATGTGTAATATCACCTCAGCTCCCCTAGAACACATGTGTAATATCACCTCAGCTCCACCGGAACACGTGTAATATCACCTCAGCTCCACCAGAACACATGTGTAATATCACCTCAGCTCCACCAGAACACATGTGTAATATCACCTCAGCTCCACCAGAACACACGTGTAATATCACCTCAGCTCCACCAGAACACATGTGTAATATCACCTCAGCTCCACCAGAACACACGGGTAATATCACCTCAGCTCCACCGGAACACATGTGTAATATCACCTCAGCTCCCCTAGAACACACGGGTAATATCTCCTCAGCTCCATGAGAACACAAGGGTAATATCACCTCAGCTCCACGAGAACACGTGTAATATCTCCTCAGCTCCATGAGAACACGTGTAATATTTCCTCAGCTCCAAGAGAACACATGGGTAATATGACCTCAGCTCCCCTAGAACACATGGGTAATATCTCCTCAGCTCCACCGGAACACGTGTAATATCACCTCAGCTCCCCTAGAACACATGGGTAATATCACCTCAGCTCCACCGGAACACATGTGTAATATCACCTCAGCTCCACCAGAACACATGGGTAATATCACCTCAGCTCCATGAGAACACACGGGTAATATCACCTCAGCTCCACCGGAACACACGTGTAATATCACCTCAGCTCCATGAGAACACACGTGTAACATCACCTCAGCTCCACCGGAACACACGGATGAAACTAATGGCCTTAAATTAAGTGCAACTCCCATTCCATTATTGCTAGTTAAAATCTCAGATGGACAGAAGAACAGCCAATCCCATCTCACCTTTCACAAGACTCGTGTCTCTACCAATAGCGGAGAGGAGTAACGCCTGGAGGACAAGGCAGGAGAGGCGCAAACTCAGAGCAGTCCCCGGCAGTGACTTGATGGACCTGGAGGAGAGGATAGAGGACAATGAGCGGACATGACAGACGAAGAGCCTGACCACACCTCTGTGTTCCACATACATTGCCTTGAGACCCTCATGTATCTAGAATGGGCTGCACTTTTCCCAATGCATTGTTCACATCTGTACACGGTGTTAGTAGACTGAGGTTCTGTTCAGAAGGAATACTAATGCAGCGCACCGCACCGGTGCGCATAGGATCAGTAGGTAGGAACCCCCCCGCGCGGGATCAGTAGGTAGGATCTCTTCCCTGCGCGGGATCAGTAGGCAGGACCCCCCCGTGCGGGATCAGTAGGTAGGAGCCCCTCCCTGCGCGGGATCAGTAGGCAGGACCCCCCCGTGCAGGATCAGTAGGTAGGAGCCCCTCCCCACGCGGGATCAGTAGGCAGGACACCCCACCCCCCCCCCGCACGGGATCAGTAGGCAGGACCCCCCCCCGCGCGGGATCAGTAGGTAAGAGCCCCCCCGCGCGGGATCAGTAGGTAGGAGCCCCCTCGTGCACGGGATCAGTAGGTAGGAGCCCCTCTCCGCTCGGGATCAGTAGGTAGGAGCCCCTCTCCGCTCGGGATCAGTAGGTAGGAGCCCCTCCCCGCGCGGGATCAGTAGGTAGGAGCCCCCCCACGTGGGATCAGTAGGTAAGAGCCCCTACGCGTGGGATCAGTAGGTAAGAGCCCCCCCCCCCCCCCCCCCGCAGCATCAGTAGGTAGGAGCCCCCCCCCCCCGTGCGGGATCAGTAGGTAGGAGCCCCCCCCCCCGTGCGGGATCAGTAGGTAGGAGCTCCCCTTGCGCAGGACCAGTAGGTAGGAGCCGCTCCCAGGATTCCGCTTCTTTCAGCCACCGATTGTCTAGTCTGTGAGAGTGATCGGGGTTACTTTATAGCCTCCTGATCACACATTCAGTGTAATACCGGGCAGTGGCCAGCGGGTGGTGCACTGGGATCTCTGCTGTTCACAGGAATAGACACCAACACAATGTCACCACACCCGGCGCAGAAACCCCTCCTGAGCTGTGCAGGGCGGCGTCCCCGCTGCATCCCGGACTTCCCGTAGTTGAGTGAGTAGGTAGTGTTGGGTGGGGGGGATGGGAAGGATGTTGGGTAGGTAGTGTTGGGTGGGGGGATGGATAGGTAGTGTTGGGTAGGTAGTTGGGTGGGTAGCTAGTGTTGGGTGGGGGGATGGGCAGGTAGTGTTGGGTAGGGGGATGGGTAGGTAGTTGGGTGGGTAGGTAGTGTTGGGTAGGGGGATGGGTAGGTAGTGTTAGGTAGGTAGTGTTGGGTGGGGGGATGGGTAGGTAGTGTTGGGTAGGGGAATGGGTAGGTAGTTGGGTGGGTAGGTAGTGTTAGGTAGGTAGTGTTGGGTGGGGGGATTGGTAGGTAGTGTTGGGTAGGTAGTTGGGTGGGCAGGTAGTGTTGGGTGGGGGGGTGGGCAGGTAGTGTTGGGTGGGGGGGTGGGTAGGTAGTGTTGGGTGGGTAGGTAGTTGGGTGGGGGGATGGGTGGGTAGGTAGTGTTGGGTAGGGGGATGGGTAGGTAGTTGGGTGGGTAAGTAGTGTTAGGTAGGTAGTGTTGGGTAGGGGGATGGGTAGGTAGTTGGGTGGGGGGATGGGTAGGTAGTGTTGGGTAGGTAGTTGGGTGGGCAGGTAGTGTTGGGTAGGGGGATGGGTAGGTAGTTGGGTGGGTAGGTAGTGTTCGGTAGGGGGATGGGTAGGTAGTGTTAGGTAGGTAGTGTTGGGTGGGGGGATTGGTAGGTAGTGTTGGGTAGGTAGTTGGGTGGGCAGGTAGTGTTGGGTGGGGGGGTGGGTAGGTAGTTGGGTAGGTAGTTGGGTGGGGGGATGGGTGGGTAGGTAGTGTTGGGTAGGGGGATGGGTAGGTAAGTAGTGTTAGGTAGGTAGTGTTGGGTGGGGGGATGGGTAGGTAGTGTTGGGTAGGGGGATGGGTAGGTAGTTGGGTGGGCAGGTAGTGTTGGGTGGGGGGATGGGTAGGTAGTTAGGTAGGTAGTGTTGGGTGGGGGGATGGGTAGGTAGTTGGGTAGGTAGGTAGTGTTGGGTGGGGGATGGGTGGGTAGGTAGTTGGGTGGGGGGATGGGTAGGTAGTTAGGTAGGTAGTGTTGGGTGGGGGGATGGGTAGGTAGGTAGTGTTGGGTAGGTAGGGGGATGGGTAGTTTGATCTCACCTTAGGGCTCCTCCCCCTCACTCAGTCAGCAGGTCGGGGGGCGTGGTTTGTGAGCGGTTAGGTCAGTGGGCGGGGCTCACACAGATAGTCAGTGGTCATTGGAGGACACGGCGATGCTCAGCCTCCCGCCCCCTGCAATTGCTTCCGGGGTCACATCCCCTTCCTTCTGGCCTAGTGAATGTAGGAGGAGTACAGGTCAGTTAGCCCCGCCCTCCGGCCGCAAGTCTGAGGAGAGACATCGGTGTGTTGTGTACGGGGTATACCGTGTGATGAGGTGGGAGGGGAGGCCGGGTACATGTGTGGGGGAGGGGAGAGGTCATTGTACCGTCCTTATGTTCGGGGCGCCCCCCTGCCTGGAGTCTTCCTCGGAGATCGGAGAATCCCGCCCGAGTTTGTATCAGATTGTAGTAGCGCGGACAGCGCCCTCTGCTGGTGTAGCGGCATCCTGACGTGTCTCCCCCACAAGAGCAGGGCCCCTGCAGAGGTTGCTCGGGGTTCCTGGAGCATTTTGTGCCCCTCTGACCCCAGTCATGTCCGTGTCCTGTGAGGAGATGTATCCTGAGTTGTACACTATATTGCCCCCATTATAGGTCTCCTGTGTGACTTCAGGTTGGGGGTCTCCTGTGTGACTTCAGGTTGGGGGTCTCCTGTGTGACTTCAGGTTGGGGGTCTCCAAACGAGACGTCTTAGATGAGATGCCGAGTCAGAATTGGTAAAGAGGTTCATTTATTACACTGCAGAGGAGATAACACCTCATGGGAGATGAATGTAATACATATATATCCGTGTCTCTAAGGTTCAACTATTCCATATATAGACATAACGTATAGGCGTGGTCAGACTGAGGGTCAGGCGTGGTCTAGGCGTGGTCAGACTGAGGGTCGGGCGTGGTCGGACTGGGTTCAGGTGTGGTCATTCTGAGGTTCAGGCGTAGTCTAGGCGTGGTTGGACTGGGTTCAGGCGTGGTCTAGGCGTGGTCGGACTGGGTTCAGGCGTGGTCGTTCTGAGGTTCAGGTGTGGTCGGACTGAGTGTCGGGCGTGGTTGTTCTGAGGTTCAGGCGTGGTCTAAGCGTGGTCTTATGGGTTTCATCCAATCAAATTTCATCTGCAATCTCGGAGTTAAATGGAGGTTAATAGTTCAGTCGGAGGTAGACTGTTGCGGGTTCAAGCTGCTTTGACCATAAGATGCTTTTCTTAAACTTGAAAGAGGAAGTTAACGTTTGAAATCCGTCCGACTCCGACATCAAATCACATTTCCTGAGAAGAAACAGAAGGAAGTGCAGCAAAAATACTGATAACTATATATATATATATTGGAACATTCCTTTACCAGACCCCTATATTCCTACTCCCCTCCCTTCCCACACATGACCTTTAATGGCCCCCCAGTCTCAGTCCGTAGGGTTCAATATTGAGTTGGCCCCGAACTTCCCACACACATGACCTTTAATGGCCCCCCAGTCTTAGTCCGTAGGGTTCAATATTGAGTTGGCCCCGAACTTCCCACGCACATGACCTTTAATGGCCCCCCCAGTCTTAGTCCGTAGGGTACAATATTGAGTTGGCCCCGCCCTTCCCACACACATGACCTTTAATGGCCCCCCAGTCTTAGTCCGTAGGGTTCAATATTGAGTTGGCCCCGAACTTCCCACGCACATGACCTTTAATGGCCCCCCCAGTCTTAGTCCGTAGGGTACAATATTGAGTTGGCCCCGCCCTTTGCACACACATGACCTTTAATGGCCCCCCCAGTCTTAGTCTGTAGGGTACAATATTGAGTTGGCCCCGCCCTTTGCACACACATGACCTTTAATGGCCCCCCAGTCTTAGTCCGTAGGGTTCAGTATTGAGTTGGCCCCGCCCTACCCACACACATGACCTGTAATGGCCCCCCAGTCTTAGTCCGTAGGGTTCAATATTGAGTTGGCCCCGCCCTACCCACACACGTGACCTGTAATGGCCCCCCAGTCTTAGTCCGTAGGGTACAATATTGAGTTGGCCCCGCCCTTTGCAGCTATAACAGCTTCACCTATTCTGGGAAGGCCATCCACAAGGTTTAGGAGGGTGTCTATGGGAAGGTTGGACCATTCTTCCAGAAGCACATTTGTCAGGTCAGGCACTGATGTCGGGGGAGGGGCACTGATGTCGGGGGAGGGGGCCTGGCTCGCAGTCTCCGCTCTAATTCATCCCAAAGGTGTTCTATGGGGTTGAGGTCAGGACTCTGTGCAGGACAGTCAAGTTCCTCCACCCCAAACTGGCTCCTCCATGTCTTTATGGACCATGCTTTGTGCACTGGTGGGCAGTCATGTTGGAACAGGAAGGGGCCATCCCCAAACTCCTCCCACAAAGTTGGGGGCATGAAATTGTCCAAAATGTCGCCTTAAGAGTTCCCTTCACTGGAACTAGGGGGCCAACCCAACCCCTGAGGAACAACCCCACACCATAATCCCCCCTCCACCAAACGTTACACTTGGCACAGTGCAGTCAGGCAAGTCCCTTTATATAGGGCGTCTCTCATGTACCTGTTCGCTCCCCTGTGACACTGAGATCTGAATTTGGTTCTTTTGGCTCTTCAAAGACTGGCCTTTAAACTCATTGAGGATATTCCCCTTTCCACTCTGACAGGGTTGCACTTCTTGTCATCACCTCTGTGAGGTGAGTGTCTGAGCTGGTGGCTTTATCCTGTAAAGATCTCCTTCCGGTCCTACACAAGGACAAGGTGGTGCTGAGGCCCAGAACGTCCTTCTTACCTAAGGTAGTTGTGACCTTTCACTGCCACCAGGTCACGGTCCTTCCATTCCTGTGGCCGACTCTAGTTCACCAGACGGAGATCTCCCTCCAATGACTGGATGTAGCTTGTGCTGTGAGAGATTCCCTCCTTCACCAAGCCTGAACCTCTCTTGGTCCTTCTTGATGGTCTACAAGATCTGTAATTCCTGTGGCCGACTCTAGTTCACCAGACAGAGATCTCCCTCCAATGACTGGATGTAGCTTGTGCTGTGAGAGATTCCCTCCTTCACCAAGCCTGAACCTCTCTTGGTCCTTCTTGATGGTCTACAAGATCTGTAATTCCTGTGGCCGACTCTAGTTCACCAGACGGAGATCTCCCTCCAATGACTGGATGTAGCTTGTGCTGTGAGAGATTCCCTCACAGCCGCTTCCTCCTTCACCAAGCCTGAACCTCTCTTGGTCCTTCTTGATGGTCTTCAAGATCTGTAATTGCCTGTTGGGCTTCCCAGAAATAGGTTGTTTCAGATTTGCAGGTCTGCTCCCTGGAGTTGTGTTCCCACGTTCTCCAGACTTGGTGGATGTTTAGATCCCATCTGATGCCACCTTTGAGCTGCAGGTTGTCCCCAGTTCTATTTTCTTGTGAACCTGTTCATGTGTTGCATGCGTGTTGCCTAATCCTCAGCTGGACTGCTTTGGACTTGCAGACAGAATGGGATTTTTCTGTGTCCTTCAGTAGAAGAGATAGAAATTAGGATTTGTGGACCGATGTACATTTTGTATTCTTGTAGTCCATAGAAGGACAAAGTCCCACCTTCTGTGTTCTTTACTAAATGTGACATTTTGGTCTCAGGAGAGTTGATCCTGGGCTGGCCCACAATGTTTTGTTTGTCCAATCCTCCTGTAGGCAGACGTATACCCAACAGTATATAACTTCCTGTGTCCCTTCGGGCCCTTTCACACGGGCGTTACGTTTTTTTTCATCAGTTCAGTCATGTTTTTTCAAAGAAAATACGGATCAGTTTACATCAGTTTGTTTACATCCTTTAGCAATGCAGAAACATGTATGTTTGTTTACATCCTTTAGCAATGCAGAAACATGTATGTTCGTTTACATTCTTTGTCAATCATTCTGGGCTATTTTATGGAGGAAAAATAGGATTTTCTTCCTTTCGAAAAAACAGATGTAAATGGCTGATCAGCCATGTACATCCGCTAGCCCAGGGCCTAAAATCTCAAGTCTAGACCTCCTAGCCAAGCGAAAACCTTACTCTCCACCAGGTGCCCCACCCAACCTTGCCTAGGTCCACCTCCAACCCCACCCCAGGCCCGCCCCCAACCACGCCCCCTTAAAGCTTATGAAATTACATTTTTCTTTAGAATAAGGAGTCCAAAATATAAAAAACAACAATTATAACATAACTTTATTATGTCATCTGAAACATAACAGCAATAGCTTAACAGAGTCCAGAGGGCAAGTGGGTAACATAAAGCAATGTGAACACATAAAATGAAAATGTGTCCCCATCAGAGTCCTCCTTTACATCAGGTGTCCCCCTTTACATCAGGTGTCCCCATCAGAGTCCCCCTTTACATCAGGTGTCCCCATCAGAGTCCCCCTTTACATCAGGTGTCCCCATCAGAGCCCCCCTTTACATCAGGTGTCCCCATCAGAGCCCCCCTTTACATCAGGTGTCCCCATCAGAGCCCCCCTTTACATCAGGTGTCCCCATCAGAGCCCCCCTTTACATCAGGTGTCCCCATCAGAGCCCCCCTTTACATCAGGTGTCCCCATCAGAGCCCCCCTTTACATCAGGTGTCCCCATCAGAGACCCCCTTTACATCAGGTGTCCCCATCAGAGCCCCCCTTTACATCAGGTGTCCCCATCAGAGCCCCCCTTTACATCAGGTGTCCCCATCAGAGTCCCCCTTTACATCAGGTGTCCCCATCAGAGTCCCCCTTTACATCAGGTGTCCCCATCAGAGTCCCCCTTTACATCAGGTGTCCCCATCAGAATCCTCCTTTACATCAGGTGTGCCCAATAGATTCTCCCTTTACATCAGGTGTCCCCATCAGAGCCCCCCTTTACATCAGGTGTCCCCAGTAGATTCTCCCTTTACATCAGGTGTCCCCATCAGAGTCCTCCTTTACATCAGGTGTCCCCATCAGAGCCCCCCTTTACATCAGGTGTCCCCATCTGTGTAACCTCGCCCTTCCCCCTTGTACTCAGAGATCGTCTTGTGAATGCTGCTTCTCCTTTCCCTCCTTCGGTCATGTGATAAGTCACATGACAAGGGGTGAGAGGAAGGACACTCTGCGTTCACTCCTTAGTGTCGGCTGTCTGTTGCCCGCTGCAGTCAGGAGGGAGGAGAAAGCCTAGTCCTCCCTCCAGCAAGTGTCAGCAGCTGCTCCCTGTGACAGGAGTGAAACTGCGGTCACTGAGGAGCGGCACCAGCAATGCACCACCCCTCAACACAGTGCTTGGGGCAGGTTGGTGCTGCTGGTAGCACCCGCTCCCCACCCTCTGATGCGGCGCCTGGGACACCCTCTTCCCCATGCTATTTTCACTTGCCAAATGCGAGCAGGCGAGTGGAAATTTCAAGCCCTGCGCTAGTCATAGAAATACATGGGTGTCCGTTATTCATCCTTAAACAGATAGAAAACAGACATATGGAACTCCCGTGTAAAAGGATCCTTAGTGGGCTCCAGGAAAGGAATCTTATAAATGTTCTATCGATATATTATCTACTCTTAATGTCGCCCTTTCACCAGACGCCTATTATATTGTCACATCATTATCTCGTTCTTCTCGATGTTGTCTTCCCACAGACAGTACTCCGCATAGTCGCTCCAGGAACAGGCAGCAATCCCAAAATGCAGCACATTCCTACACAGACCAGGACATGCTGCTCCGGAACCCAAACAATGACCTGGACGAAGTGGTCTGCTTATGGAAGAGAGGCTGTGTGGTGGCATCCATGGAGGAAGCTGTCACCAATGACTTTGGCTGTGTGGTGGCATCCATGGAGGAAGCTGTCACCAATGACTTTGGCTGTGTGGTGGCATCGATGGAGGAAGCTGTCACCACTGACTTTGGCTGTGTGGTGGCATCGATGGAGGAAGCTGTCACCAATGACTTTGGCTGTGTGGTGGCATCGATGGAGGGAGCTGTCACCAATGACTTTGGCTGTGTGGTGGCATCGATGGAGGAAGCTGTCACCAATGACTTTGGCTGTGTGGTGGCATCGATGGAGGAAGCTGTCACCAATGACTTTGGCTGTGTGGCGGCATCGATGGAGGGAGCTGTCACCACTGACTTTGGCTGTGTGGTGGCATCGATGGAGGAAGCTGTCACCAATGACTTTGGCTGTGTGGTGGCATCGATGGAGGAAGCTGTCACCAATGACTTTGGCTGTGTGGTGGCATCGATGGAGGGAGCTGTCACCAATGACTTTGGCTGTGTGGTGGCATCGATGGAGGAAGCTGTCACCACTGACTTTGGCTGTGTGGTGGCATCCATGGAGGGAGCTGTCACCAATGACTTTGGCTGTGTGGCGGCATCGATGGAGGGAGCTGTCACCAATGACTTTGGCTGTGTGGCGGCATCGATGGAGGAAGCTGTCACCAATGACTTTGGCTGTGTGGTGGCATCCATGGAGGGAGCTGTCACCAATGACTTTGGCTGTGTGGTGGCATCGATGGAGGAAGCTGTCACCAATGACTTTGGCTGTGTGGTGGCATCGATGGAGGAAGCTGTCACCAGTGACTTTGGCTGTGTGGTGGCATCGATGGAGGAAGCTGTCACCAATGACTTTGGCTGTGTGGCGGCATCGATGGAGGGAGCTGTCACCAATGACTTTGGCTGTGTGGTGGCATCGATGGAGGAAGCTGTCACCAATGACTTTGGCTGTGTGGCGGCATCGATGGAGGAAGCTGTCACCAATGACTTTGGCTGTGTGGTGGCATCGATGGAGGGAGCTGTCACCAATGACTTTGGCTGTGTGGTGGCATCCATGGAGGGAGCTGTCACCAATGACTTTGGCTGTGTGGTGGCATCGATGGAGGAAGCTGTCACCAATGACTTTGGCTGTGTGGTGGCATCGATGGAGGAAGCTGTCACCAGTGACTTTGGCTGTGTGGTGGCATCGATGGAGGGAGCTGTCACCAATGACTTTGGCTGTGTGGTGGCATCGATGGAGGAAGCTGTCACCAATGACTTTGGCTGTGTGGCGGCATCGATGGAGGAAGCTGTCACCAATGACTTTGGCTGTGTGGTGGAATCGATGGAGGAAGCTGTCACCAATGACTTTGGCTGTGTGGTGGCATCGATGGAGGGAGCTGTCACCAATGACTTTGGCTGTGTGGCGGCATCGATGGAGGAAGCTGTCACCAATGACTTTGGCTGTGTGGTGGCATCGATGGAGGAAGCTGTCACCACTGACTTTGGCTGTGTGGTGGCATCGATGGAGGGAGCTGTCACCAATGACTTTGGCTGTGTGGTGGCATCGATGGAGGAAGCTGTCACCAATGACTTTGGCTGTGTGGTGGCATCGATGGAGGGAGCTGTCACCAATGACTTTGGCTGTGTGGTGGCATCGATGGAGGGAGCTGTCACCAATGACTTTGGCTGTGTGGTGGCATCGATGGAGGGAGCTGTCACCAATGACTTTGGCTGTGTGGTGGCATCGATGGAGGAAGCTGTCACCAATGACTTTGGCTGTGTGGTGGCATCGATGGAGGAAGCTGTCACCACTGACTTTGGCTGTGTGGTGGCATCGATGGAGGGAGCTGTCACCAATGACTTTGGCTGGGGCTCCATCATCCCAGTGGTGATCTTACATCGGGTCTTCCAGGTCCTGGCGGA
>NW_028321506.1:0-48668 GCF_062004578.1 Staurois parvus
TACATATATTTATATTTTGTTTCACTGACAAAATGTATATATTTTTCACGGATAATAATCAAAGAATTATCAGTGAAAAATATATACATTTCATCAGTGAAATAAATATAAAGAGATGTCATATTTTCACATTTATATTTTTTTGCACTGATGAAATTTGTGACAATATGACATCCTATTATATTTATTTCACTGATGAAATGGATATATTATTTTTCACTTCTTTGATTATGTATTTTATTAATTTTTGCGCTGTGGTTTTAGTTTCAATTGTGAAGTTCTAAATCTGCTTTAATTAAATATTGCCCAGTGATCTCGCCCTGAAGGTCCTTGTACAGGCACTTCCTGTTATGGGCTGACAATGGCTCTGTCTTTCAAACGCGTTGTCACCGTCACGTGCCCTCCCTGCAGAAGACTGAAAGCGGTTGAGCTGACTCTCTTTGCCCGGCCCTGTCTGCAGTTGTCACCATGAAAACGCTTGTTCTGAGTAATGATATGTAGCTGATGCTTTAAGTGCATGTAGACAGGAAGTGGCTGAAGGAGGTCGCAGAAGATCAGCACGACTGAGCGCAAAAAATAAAATGGAGAAAACTAGTATTTTTTTAAAAGAAAAAAGAAGGCACTTATTTCCAATGCTTTAGAAAACCAAAATGTCATCCAGTTAAGGTATACATCTACCTTACCCAGCTAGCCCATGAAACATAACCAGCTCTATTCTACCCCTCTGGAAAAAAAATATATTTGAAATATATTTAAAAAATATTCCTCCCTCCAGCATGGTTCCAGTCACACCCCCCACCCAGCATGGTTCCAGTCACCCCCCACTGTGTTCAATGATGACCTCCAGTGGTCTTCGAGTACAGATTACCCATATGAATGAATGGCGCCCAGCAGACATACATAGTATGAAAGCAAATCCAGCTGGGACCACGTCAGAGGGAGGATTGCTGGATTGGATCAAGAACGAAGGCAAGTAATATCATGGGTGGGCTCCACTTGGAGGTTTATTCAAATATTTACTAAGATTGAAGTTCTTTAACCTAATGAGCCATGCCTGAAATAGCAAGCGGCCCGCTGGTCTGTAAACGTCTTGAGGCTCTCACGTTTCTGTTCTGGCCGATAAACTCTTGGTTGCTCAGCCAAGATAATGGCTACAGGCTGGCAGCCTGGGACCCTTACTAATCGTCAGAAAGCAAAGTTCAATATCTCCAATTTAACTTGTGTTGCGCATGTACATGCGGACCATGAAACACTTGAGTACGTGCACACCCATTGCAGTGGGCCATGAAACCACTTGAGTACATCCACACCAAATGGGGTAGGGGTAGTGTGCACACCCATGAAAACACTTGAGTATGTCCACCCCAAATGAGGTAGTGTGCACACCCATTGCAGTAGGCAATGAAAACACTTGAGTACGTCCACACCCAATGGGGTATTGCGCACACCCATTGCAGTGGGCCACAAAAACATTTCAGTACGTCCACACCAAATGGGGTAGGGGTAGTGTGCACACCTATTGCATTGGGCCATGAAAACACCAAATGAGGTAGTGTGCACACCCATTGCAGTAGGCCATGAAAACACTTGGGTACGTCCACACCAAATGGTGTATTGCGCACACCCTTTGCCGTGGGCCATGCGTACGTCCACACCAAATGGGGTATTGTGCACACCCATTGCCGTGGGCCATAAAAACACTTGAGTACGTCCACACCAAATGGGGTAGGGGTAGTGTGCACACCTATTGCAATGGGCCATGAAACCGCTTGAGTATGTACACCACAAATGAGGTATTGTGCACACCCATTGCAGTGGGCCATGAAAACACGAATCTGTCCACCCCAAATGGGGTTTTGCGCACATCCATTGCATTGGGCCATGAAAACACGAGTACGTCAACAGCAAATGGGGTAGGGGTAGTGTGTTTTCATGGCCTATTGCAATACATATGCACACTACCCCTACCCCATTTGGTATGGACGTACTCAAGTGTTTTCATGGCCTACTGCAATGGGGGTGCACAATTCCCCCTTTGGTGTGGACGTACTAAAGTGTTTTCATGGCCTACTGCAATACATGTGCACTTTAGTACATCCACCCCAAATGAGGTACTGCGCACACCCATTGCAGTGGGCCATGAAAACACTTTCGTACGTCCACACCAAATGGGGTAAGGGTAGTGTGCACACCCATGGCAGTGGGCCATGAAAACACTTTATTACATCCACACCAAATGGAGTAGGGGTAGTGTGCACACATTTGAGTACATCCACACCAAATGGGGTAGGGGTAGTGTGCACACATTTGAGTACATCCACACCAAATGGAGTAGTGTGCACACCCATTGCAGAACCCCCCCAGAGTTCACTTAGCTGCAAGCTGGCACTTAAATATATATCTAAAAGGAAGCACAACCTTTAGTGAGAACATCAAATGAACGCGTGAAAAAAAAAAAATCAAAAATATATAAATATATAATATTATTAAAATAGAAACCATCCATGTAGTAAAGTACGGAGGCGTAGTGTGCTCGGTTACCTCATCTGAACCTGTTGGCCCTACACCATTCTGGTCAGTTCATTAAATTAAGCAAAAATGAAAATGATCCCCTATCGTCTGTGCAGTTCGTTCAGGTTGTGGTTGTGCAAGTGCTGCCGCCGTCTGTTCAGGTTGATTGTGTTGCGCTCATGGTTGGCGTTGTCCAAGGGGACTCCCTCAAAGCTGTACTGAGTGTGGGGCATGAACTGCCTGAATATGCTGACGCTGCCGTGCCAAAAATGTCGGCTGGGGGAGATGTCCCATGAGGTTCCACTCTTTCGTTTTCGGGTCGTAGGCCTCGACCACGTCAGAAAGTTCAAAGGTGTTGTCATACCCGCCAGACACATACAGTTTGCCTCCGAGTGCGGCCAAGCTCCCGCCAACGTGAACCTGCAATAGTTACAACATCGTTATTAACACAGGGAGCCTAGTATTTTGTAGTTTAAAGAAGGCTATTGGGTAGACTGAAAGTTTGATAGCTTATCTGCCAAATCCATAGATTCCTGTGGTGAACCGCTGAGCAGGGGTTTCCAAACTTTCTAAACAAAGGGCCAGTTCACTGTCCTTCAGACTTTAGGGGGGCCAGTAGAAGTAGAAAATGTCCTGGCATCCAGTGAGAGTAAACAATGCCCCATTGTTAGTGTCGGTTGGAGGAATAGTGCCCCATCATTGGTATCAATGGATGAAATTCTTCCCCATAAATGGTGTCAGTGGGAGGAACTGTTCCCTTTCCATGGGGTTAGTGGGAGGAACAGTGCCTCATTGTTAGTGTCAAAGGAATAGTGGCCCACCGTTGGTGTCAGTGGGAGGAATAGTGCCCCACCGTTGGTGTCAGTGGGAGGAATAGTGGCCCACCGTTGGTGTCAGTGGGAGGAATAGTGGCCCACCGTTGGTGTCAGTGGGAGGAATAGTGGCCCACCGTTGGTGTCAGTGGGAGGAATAGTGGCCCACCGTTGGTGTCAGTGGGAGGAATAGTCCCCATCGTTGGTGTCAGTGGGAGGAATCGTGCCCCATCGTTGGTGTCAGTGGGAGGAATCGTGGCCCACCGTTGGTGTCAGTGGGAGGAATAGTGGCCCACCGTTGGTGTCAGTGGGAGGAATAGTGGCCCACCGTTGGTGTCAGTGGGAGGAATAGTCCCCATCGTTGGTGTCAGTGGGAGGAATCGTGCCCCACCGTTGGTGTCAGTGGGAGGAATCGTGCCCCATCGTTGGTGTCAGTGGGAGGAATAGTCCCCATCGTTGGTATCAGTGGAGGAATAGTGCCTTATCAGCACAGCCGCCCAACTGCTTCCCACTGTCGTGTCCATACAACGTACGCACCTAGCGGCGAATTGGTTAAAGTGGCAGTAAAGGCTGCGTATAAATATGGGTAAAGCCATTGCTTCCACCACCTCCTACCTACGCTGTATAGGGCTGACAACAGAGATGTGTGTAAAGATGTTATTTCAATCTGCGCCATTCTGGTCAGGTGATACAGAAGCTCTCGCTCCCCTGTGTCATGCAGTGGCTGCTGCAGGGGAGAGGAGGAACCGCCAACAACAAGTGGACAATGAAAGCTGGTGGGTGACATCATGGCTCCTGGCATTCAGCCCCATTGTTGAGCGCTCCACGACACAGGGGAGCTGGATCTTCTGCATCACTGGTGTCAGTGAAGGGAATTCTGCCTCATCGTTGGTATCAGTGGAAGGAATAGTGCCCCATCGTTGGTGTCAGTGGGAGGAATAGTGCCCCATCGTTGGTGTCAGTGGGAGGAATAGTGCCCCATCGTTGGTGTCAGTGGAAGGAATAGTGTCCCATCGTTGGTGTCAGTGGAAGGAATAGTGCCCCATCATTGGTGTCAGTGGAAGGAATAGTGTCCCATCGTTGGAGTCAGTAGGAGGAATAGTGCCCCATCGTTGGTGTCAGTGGAAGGAATAGTGTCCCATCGTTGGAGTCAGTGGGAGGAATAGTGCCCGTCGTCTGTGTCAGTGGGAGGAATAGTACCCGTCGTCTGTGTCCGTGGGAGGAATAGCGCCCCGTCGTCGGTGTCCGTGGGAGGAATAGCGCCCCGTCGTCGGTGTCCGTGGGAGGAATAGCGCCCCGTCGTCGGTGTCCGTGGGAGGAATAGCGCCCCGTCGTCGGTGTCCGTGGGAGGAATAGCGCCCCGTCGTCGGTGTCCGTGGGAGGAATAGCGCCCCGTCGTCGGTGTCCGTGGGAGGAATAGCGCCCCGTCGTCTGTGTCCGTGGGAGGAATAGCGCCCCATTGTTGGGGTCAGCCACTGGAATTATGCCCCATTGTTGGCATTACTGGCTGGAATAGTACCCCAAGGGCCGGATAAAGGCAAGCAAAAGGTCACAGTTTTGAGACCGCTGCACTAGAGGACACATAAATGCATTAGGACCAGTCTGGGTTTTCCCTAATAAAAGGACTAGCTCTGGGAACCAGGGACACACAGCCGCACCACACGCATGACATGACATTCTCAATACAAAGGGCATTATAAGGACTTGAAAGGTCACAAAGTGGTGAAGATCAGCGAAGATATATACAATACCTGCTTCATGGGAGGAATTTTGTTCCATTCGTTCTCCAGAGGACTGTAGACGTCCACCTCTGCAGAATCGTCCCTGCAACATGAATATTACATTACTAAAAGGCAATCGGCATCACCAGAGTAACTGCGCCAATAGATGGACTGGAAGGCATTTTGGTTATTTGGTAGAGGTTCTAACTCTACGCTACTCCGTCCAAAACTAAAAAGGGGGAAAAAAAAAAATGCTTTGGCCTAATCAGTAAGTTGTAAGTAAAATGATACATAAAATAATAAATGATGTGGTGTTCCAGGTGCATTTATTGCTGCCGGCTTTCACCAGTCCATCGCCATCTTCCCTGCAGCCTACGATTCTCATGGTCTCTGTTCCACTACCTGGCCATTTGGGTGTCGGGAGCCGGCTATCGCTTCCTGGTGACTCACAGCCGGCTCCCTACTGCACATGTGCAAGATTACTGACTGCCATGAAGTTAGTCCTGTAGCCTCCTGGGATGCTTGATGTTCTCCCAGGCGGGGTTAGACATTGGGGTTGGGTGGGTTGGGAGGTGGATGAGCTCAGTAAACGTCATCCTTACCTAGGCAGGGAAGCAGGAGTGGGTACCACAATGAAAAAAAAGGTACCCATTGCTAAGCAGCCTGGGGGGGGGGGGGGGGAACAAGGCAAGTTACATTTTCGGGTGCAGACTCGCTTTAATACCCCCCTGCATTACAAAGCTGGTCGTACACTGTCAACGTTCGAGCTGCAGGCAGCCCTATCGGCACTATAGGTAAATGATTAGCTTTAGACATAACTAATTTCCTAAATAATCATGAAATGAAAAAGTGAAAAAAAAAAAAAATCAGAAATGAGATGCAGATTGTGAAAGTTGTAGTGCCTAGTCACACTGGTGTGTAGTAGAGAAATGTCCTCTAACGTGGGGGGGTCAGTGGAAAAAGTGCCTCCTTACATTGGGGGGGTCAGTGACAAAGTGCCTCTATACATTGGGGGTCAGTGAAAAAAGCTTCCTTATTTGGGAAGGGAGGGTGGGGTTGGGGTCAGTGAAAAAGTTCCTCCATACATTGGGGGGGGGGGGGGGGGGGGGGGGTCAGTGGAAAATTGCCTCGAAACATTGGGGGCAGTAGAAAAGTGCCTCCATACATGGTGGGGTCAGTGGAAAAGTGCCCCCATACATTTGGGATCCATGGTAAAGTGCCCTCCATATATTGGAGTCAGTGGAAATGTGCCTGCAAACATGGTGGGGTCAGTGGAAAACTGCCTCGAAACATTGGGGGTCAGTGGTAAAGTGCCTCCAAACATGGTGGGGTCAGTGGAAAACTGCCTCGAAACATTGGGGGTCAGTGGTAAAGTGCCTCCAAACATGGTGGGGTCAGTGGAAAAGTGCCCCCATACACTTGGGATCCATGGCGAAGTGCCTCCATACATTGGAGTCAGTAGAAAAGTGCCTCCAAATATGGTGGGGTCAGTGCAAAAGTGCCCCCATACATTTGGGATCCATGGTGAAGTGTCCTCCATACATTGGAGTCAGTGAAAATGTGCCTCCAAACATGGTGGGGTCAGTGGAAAAGTGCCTCGAAACATTGGGGTTCAGTGGAAAAGTGCCTCAATACATTGGGGTCAGTGGAAAAGTGCCCCCATACACTTGGGATCCATGGCGAAGTGCCTCCATACATTGGAAGTCAGTAGAAAAGTGCCTCCAAACATGGTGGGGTCAGTGGAAAAGTGCCTCAATACATGGTGGAGTCAGTGCAAAAGTGCCTCAATACATGGTGGAGTCAGTGCAAAAGTGCCTCAATACATGGTGGAGTCAGTGCAAAAGTGCCTCCATACATTTGGGATCCATGGTGAAGTGCCTCCATACATTGGTGGTCAGTGGAAAAATGCTTCCATACATTGGGGGGTTTTGGAGTAGTGCCTCCATACATTGGTGGTCCTTGAAAAAGTGCCTCCATACACTGGTGGTCAGTAGAAAAAGAAGCCCCCTACAGTAGGCAGTGGTAGAAGGACTCCCGTACATGGATGGAAAGAAAGGCTTTGCACAGACAACTGTATCATGCTGGCAATTACCAAGAGACAGAAATTGTGAATTTCTCATGGAATCTCCGTCAACTACCGGAAGAACTCTGCTCTGGGTGGCAAAAGGATGCATTAGCTTGTCTGAACCTTTAAAGCTGAACTCCAGGCAGATAGAAAAGGACAGCTTTGTTTTCTAAATGCAGCTAGATTAAGGACCCGAGTATGTACTTACACTAGCTTCTTACAATCCCCTGTAAAGCAGCACTCGACTCGAAAACAGCCTAGGAAAGAAACATGGCGATAAAGGAAGTGAGCAGAAGGATGACCTAATCAGTCTCCAGCTCTTTCAGTGTCCAATCAACAGGTTGGGGGTGGAGAGAGGACACTGGGACAGTCTTTAAAGTGACAACAAACTCAGGTTGTAAAAATATTCTATTCTAGTATGTGTTCCAAACTCATAAAAGCCACTTAATTTGCTCTTCACCTTCATATTGCTTTTATTATGCTGTAGTGATCTGACTTCCTGTTAGAGGGTGGCTACATTATTTCTCTGTGGTCCCACTGTATGTGAAAATGTAGCCACCCTGCCTTAGTCCCGCTGTATGTAGGAACATAGCCACCCTGCCTTGGTCCCCCTGTATGTAGGATCGTAGCCCCCCTGCCTTGGTCCCCCCTGTATGTAGGATCGTAGCCACCCTGCCTTGGTCCCCCCTGTATGTAGGAATGTAGCCACCCTGCCTTGGTCCTACTGTATGTAGGAATGTAGCCACCCTGCCTTGGTCCCACTGTATGTAGGATCGTAGCCACCCTGCCTTGGTCCCCCCTGTATGTAGGAATGTAGCCACCCTGCCTTGGTCCCCCCTGTATGTAGGAATGTAGCCACCCTGCCTTGGTCCCCCCTGTATGTAGGAATGTAGCTACCCTGCCTTGGTCCCACTGTATGTAAGAATGTAGCCACCCTGCCTTGGTCCCACTGTATGTAGGATCGTAGCCACCCTGCCTTGTCCCCCTGTATGTAGGAATGTAGCCACCCTGCCTTGGTCCCCCTGTATGTAGGAATGTAGCCACCCTGCCTTGGTCCCCCTGTATGTAGGAATGTAGCCCCCCTGCCTTGGTCCCCCTGTATGTAGGAATGTAGCCCCCCTGCCTTGGTCCCGCTGTATGTAGGAATGTAGCCACCCTGCCTTGGTCCCCCTGTATGTAGGAATGTAGCCACCCTGCCTTGGTCCCCCTGTATGTAGGAATGTAGCCCCCCTGCCTTGGTCCCGCTGTATGTAGGAATGTAGCCACCCTGCCTTGGTCCCGCTGTATGTAGGAATGTAGCCCCCCTGCCTTGGTCCCTCTGTATGTAGGAATGTAGCCCCCCTGCCTTGGTCCCTCTGTATGTAGGAATGTAGCCCCCCTGCCTTGGTCCCTCTGTATGTAGGAATGTAGCCTCCCTGCCTTGGTCCCTCTGTATGTAGGAATGTAGCCACCCTGCCTTGGTCCCGCTGTATGTAGGAATGTAGCCCCCCTGCCTTGGTCCCTCTGTATGTAGGAATGTAGCCTCCCTGCCTTGGTCCCTCTGTATGAAGGAATGTAGCCCCCCTGCCTTGGTCCCGCTGTATGTAGGAATGTAGCCACCCTGCCTTGGTCCCCCTGTATGTAGGAATGTAGCCACCCTGCCTTGGTCCCCCTGTATGTAGGAATGCAGCCATCCACTTTTCCTCACTCTTGATCACGGACGTGGTCCTGATTAGGACTATTGGATTTGTAGTGTGCATAGAGTAGTGCACGTGACTGCAACTATCGTGCACTGCTTGTTTCAAACAAAAGGAAGCGAGGGGTTAAAGGAGAGGTTCGGAAGCTCACACGGGACATTACAAGGAGGCAGAAAAACACAGTAATCAGTTTAATGGAAAAAAAACAGATTACGGGCCTTTAAGTAGAGGATGTATATGGATTATTCTTGGAGAATAAAGATATGATTTAGTATCACTTTCCCTGGAAACGGTGTCAACCACCTGGTTATGCTGTGCAGCAGAGCTGTGTAAATTTCAGCACTGGATGGACAAAAGCACAGATTTTACAATATGTGATATGTTTGCCTGGAGTGTGGTCTCTAATAACGATCTGCAGGACAGAAGTGCCAGATGACATTGGAGTCAGTAGAAATGTGCCTCCAAACATGGTGGGGTCAGTGGAAAAGTGCCTCCATACATTTGGGATCCGTGGCGAAGTGCCTCCATATATTGGTGGTCAGTGGAAAAGTGCTTCCATACATTGGTGATCCTTGGAAAAGCGCTTCAAAATATTGGGGGCAGTAGAAAAGTGCCTCCATACATTTGGGATCTATGGCGAAGTGCCTCCATATATTGGTGGTCAGTGGAAAAGTTCCTCCATACATGGTGGGGTCAGTGGAAAAGTGGCTCAATTCATTGGGGGTCAGTGGAAAAGTGCCCCATACACTTGGGATCCATGGCGAAGTGCCTCCATACATTGGAATCAGTGGAAATGTGCCTCCAAATTTGGTGGGGTCAGCAGAAAAGTTGCTCAATACATTGGGAGTCAGTGGAAAAGTGCCTCCATACATTGGTGGTCCTTGGAAAAGGGCCTCGAAATATTGGGGGCAGTAGAAAAGTGCCTCCATACATGGAGTCAGTGGAAATGTGCCCCCATACATTTGGGATCCGTGGCAAAGTGCCCCCATACATTTGGGATCCGTGGCAAAGTGCCCCCATACATTTGGGATCCGTGGCAAAGTGCCTCCATACATTTGGGATCCGTGGCAAAGTGCCTCCATACATTTGGGATCCGTGGCAAAGTGCCTCCATACATTTGGGATCCGTGGCAAAGTGCCTCCATACATTTGGGATCCGTGGCAAAGTGCCTCCATACATTTGGGATCCGTGGCAAAGTGCCTCCATACATTTGGGATCCGTGGCAAAGTGCCTCCATACATTTGGGACCCGTGGCAAAGTGCCTCCATACATTTGGGATCCGTGGCAAAGTGCCTCCATACATTTGGGATCCGTGGCAAAGTGCCTCCTTACATTGGTGGTCCTTGGAAAAGGGCCTCGAAATATTGGGGGCAGTAGAAAAGTGCCTCCATACATTTGGGATCCGTGGCAAAGTGCCTCCATACATTGGTGGTCCTTGGAAAAGGGCCTCGAAATATTGGGGGCAGTAGAAAAGTGCCTCCATACATTTGGGATCCGTGGCAAAGTGCCTCCATACATTTGGGATCCGTGGCAAAGTGCCTCCATACATCTGGGATCCGTGGCAAAGTGCCTCCATACATCTGGGATCTGTGGCAAAGTGCCTCCATACATTGGTGGTCCTTGGAAAAGGGCCTCAAAATATTGGGGGCAGTAGAAAAGTGCCTCCATACATTTGGGATCCGTGGCAAAGTGCCTCCATACATTTGGGATCCGTGGCAAAGTGCCTCCATACATCTGGGATCCGTGGCAAAGTGCCTCCATACATCTGGGATCCGTGGCAAAGTGCCTCCATACATCTGGGATCCGTGGCAAAGTGCCTCCATACATCTGGGATCCGTGGCAAAGTGCCTCCATACATCTGGGATCCGTGGCAAAGTGCCTCCATACATTTGGGATCCGTGGCAAAGTGCCTCCATACATTTGGGATCCGTGGCAAAGTGCCTCCATACATTTGGGATCCGTGGCAAAGTGCCTCCATACATTTGGGATCCATGGCGAAGTGCCTCCATACATTGGTGGTCCTTGGAAAAGGGCCTCGAAATATTGGGGGCAGTAGAAAAGTGCCTCCATACATTTGGGATCCGTGGCGAAGTGCCTCCATACATTGGGGGTTTTTAGAGTAGTGCCTCCATACATTGGTGGTCCTTGGAAAAGTGCCTCAAAACATCCCTGGAAATGGTGTCAACCACCTGGTTATGCTGTGCAGCAGAGCTGTGTAAATGTCAGCACTGGATAGACAAAATCACAGCTCTTACGATATGTTTGCCTGGAGTGCGGTCTCTAATAACGATGATATAAAAACAAGTGTTTAAAGCATGGGAGGAACCGGATCGGGTTTTATTGTCGGAGACGTGTGCGTGGCAGGAGCAGGTGAGCGGAATTAGCTGTAACTGGCAGAGCGGCTCTTCAGCTGTCGTCTTAAGAATAGCCAGGGTAGCTGTTCCACAATGACATTTACTCGAACCTCCCCGCAGACAAGACACGTGGGGTTTGTCCCAGCAGGACACGGATGCCTCGCAGGCCGTATGCGGAGTGCAGCCTCCATGGATGTTTATGTTCTGGGCGGATGAGGGAACGCTCTGTTCTTGGTTGGGTAGACGGAGCTGCCAAGATGAGGTTGTTGAGCTCCTACAGCTCTCGATATTTATAGCACTGAAAACAGTGAGGAGGACTTTTGGTCGAAGGTGAAAAGCGGAACAGAAGAAGAATGTGTCGTTGGGACGGCTTTTCTTCCTTGAAGTGTAACTTTAGCCAACAGCTCCGTCTTCCAAAATAGAAGAACCGCGGTTCCTGCCAAGTCCGTGTCGGTCACCGACGTAGACTCGGCCTTCTAAAAACACAAAGCCGGCCATAGACCTTGGGGAACGGTCGGGGTGTAAACGCACAATGAGTTCCAAGCGGTCTTTATGGTTAGGTTCCCCGCCAAGCAGAGGCGCTGATGTTTTTGGAAGTGGATGGTGGTAAGCCATAGGAAAGCAGATGCAGCATTGGGGAGAACGCAAGCGACTGGGAAAGGGTTTTCAACGTTTTGTTTCCTGAGAACCCATATTTGGGGATGTTGGGTCCATTTCTATAGACATTGGATTATCAGCCAAACTGCTGAGGAAATGCCAGATCAGAAAGCATTCATCTGGTGCCCAACCTCTGGCACTTGGGCGCTTTTTGTGTGGCCTTTGGTGCCCCTATAGACACTAATCTGTATTCTCTCTTGCCCTGTTATAGCAATGATTTCTAGCAGACACAAGTCTGTGAGAGTCGCCTGAAGTATGTCCCCAGTGTCCGACAACTCCTATAGCATGTCCGCAGTCTCTGACCATCTCCTGCATCGTGTCCGCAGTCTCTGACCATCTCCTGCATCGTGTCCGCAGTCTCTGACCATCTCCTGCATCGTGTCCGCAGTCTCTGACCATCTCCTGCATCGTGTCCGCAGTCTCTGACCATCTCCTGCATCGTGTCCGCAGTCTCTGACCATCTCCTGCATCGTGTCCGCAGTCTCTGACCATCTCCTGCATCGTGTCCGCAGTCTCTGACCATCTCCTGCATCGTGTCCGCAGTCTCTGACCATCTCCTGAATCGTGTCCACAGTCTCTGACCATCTCCTGCATCGTGTCCACAGTCTCTGACCATCTCCTGCATCGTGTCCACAGTCTGACCATCTCCTGCATCATGTTCATAGTCTCTGACCGTCTCCTGCATCGTGTCCGCAGTCCCTGACCGTCTCCTGCATCGTGTCCACAGTCCCTGACCTTCTCCTGCATCGTGTTTGCAGTCTCTGACCATCTCCTGAATCGTGTCCGCAGTCTCTGACCTTCTCCTGCATCGTGTCCGCAGTCTCTGACCGTCTCCTGCATCGTGTCCGCAGTCTCTGACCGTCTCCTGCATCGTGTCCGCAGTCTCTGACCGTCTCCTGCATCGTGTCCGCAGTCTCTGACCGTCTCCTGCATCGTGTCCGCAGTCTCTGACCGTCTCCTGCATCGTGTCCGCAGTCTCTGACCGTCTCCTGCATCGTGTCCGCAGTCTCTGACCGTCTCCTGCATCGTGTCCACAGTCTGACCATCTCCTGCATCGTGTCCGCAGTCTGACCATCTCCTGTATCGTGTCCGCAGTCTCTGACCATCTCCTGCATCGTGTCCGCAGTCTCTGACCATCTCTTGCATCGTGTCCGCAGTCTCTGACCATCTCTTGCATCATGTCCGCAGTCTCTGACCATCTCTTGCATCGTGTCCGCAGTCTCTGACCATCTCTTGCATCGTGTCCGCAGTCTCTGACCATCTCTTGCATCGTGTCCGCAGTCTCTGACCATCTCCTGCTTCGTGTCCGCAGACTCTGTCCATATCCTGCATCATGTCCGCAGTCTCTGTCCATATCCTGCATCATGTCCGCAGTCTCTGACCATATCCTGCATCATGTCTGCAGTCTCTGACCATCTCTTGTATCGTGTCCGCAGTCTCTGACCATCTCCTGCTTCGTGTCCGCAGTCTCTGACCATCTCCTGCATCGTGTCCGCAGTCTCTGACCATCTCCTGCTTCGTGTCCGCAGTCTCTGACCATCTCCTGTATCATGTCCACAGTCTCTGACCATCTCTTGTACCACATCTGCAGTCTCTGACCATCTCTTGTACCACGTCTGCTGTCTCTATCACCTCTATCATACAGTTAGGTCCATATATATTTGGACACAGGCACAATTTTAGTTTTTCTCAGGTATTTACCAAAACATATTCAAGCTCTAGTTATATAATGGATATACTGAAATACTGAAAGTGGAACTGAGGGAATACGTATTGCACCTTATCCTTCTACCCCCTAGACATAACAAGCATTTACCCCTTACAATGGGAAGGTGGGGGGAGGGGGTGCACTGCAAAGTCAATTTTGTATCTACATGGCAATGACTTGACTCCTCCTGCACAAAATAATACAGTGGCCGTAGCCAGGGAGGACACCGGCAGACTCGTCTTGTGTTTATGTAGATGATAGAAAGCAGGCCTGGGTGTCAGGAGCCAGAGGAAAGTCAAGAGATGAAATATGGAGCCCACTGGTAATTAGAACACTAAAGCCTTTACTGAATGAAGAAGACAGCAATGTTCCCAGTGTTGGAACCCACAGCAAAGCCTGGGCAATGGCCAGCAATGTTCTTAGACTTCCTAAAGGGAACCGATCCTGCAAAAAACCAACCCTAACGAACAATTCTCCAACATGATGCCTCCGTAGACTTTTGGCTGTTTTATTTGCAAGCCCATATTGCACCTTCTGATCAATGGTGGTCAATAGAGAAGTGGCAACAAAGCACCGTGGGGGGCTAGAACTAAAGTTGAGGATTGCCTGCTGAGAACTTCTAGGTCCTCCTGAAAAAAAGATTTACCTAAAACTTGTGGAGATGCCACTCCGGGCCTTGTGTTAGTTCAGTGTTTCTCAACTCCAGTCCTCATGGACCCCCAACAGGTCATGTTTTCAGGATTTCCATTATTTTGCACAGGTGATTTGATCAGTTTCACTGCCTTAGTAATTACCACAGCTGTTTCATCTGAGGGAAATCCTGAAAACATGACCTGTTGGGGGTCCATGAGGACTGGAGCTGAGAAACACTGTGTTAGTTGGACATGTTTTGGTGGAACAGGTTCACTTTAAGATGTATAATGACCCCTAGATTTGACTAGAGATTGTAAATTCTGCACCAGTTTGTCTACCCCTTGAATACGGCAACCCTCCAGCTTCTCAGTACAATGGCCAAGCCATCAGATTTCTCTAACAAAACGGAGCATTCTTGAACATTGTGTTGAACGTAGCTCTTGCTTTGCTCCCTGTCATCACTGCTGCCATGTTCTTTGCTGCTCCTTTCGAGAACAGGGTTTGATCTCTGGCCATTTGGTGGCCAATACTAATGTAACTCACAGGAGTTACATTATTCACAGCCAGATCCCAAATCCAAGATGGCGGCATCAGGAGAGAGAAGAATTAGCCACGGGAAAACAGTGCTGGACTCCATAGATTATTAACCATTAGCCGCCCGGCCAATGGCCGTTTGGCGGCTTGAAAAGCGCTGCAGCTTTCCGGGTGCACGCCATTTGGCGTGCTCCCACACATGCGCGGTTGCAGAGCGACGAAGCAGTGCGATCTGTCACCGCCCGTGCACCTCGGACACGGCCGATGACAGATCCGAGTACCGACTCCCGTTGCCGGTACCATGTGACCTGCTGTGACCAATCACAGCAGGTCACATGACAGTTGTATACAATGGATGGCTTCATTCATGATGCCATCCATTGTATACTAGTGCCTAGCTGTGAATGGTCACAGCTAATCACATGCACATGTCATGTGATTAGCTGTGACCAAATCACAGCTAAGCACAAAAAAAAAAAAAAAAAAGCTGAATGAATCGATTTCATTCAGGTAAATGCTTGCTATAAGCAAATTGTGTAAAAAAAAAAAAAAATACTGATCACTTCCCCAAAGTAGTACAGTGTTACTATGGTAACATTGTACTACTTTGGTCATAGTAAAATATGAAAAAAAATCTTAAAAAAATAAAAAAAAAATGTAATAAAAAACTAAATATAATAAAAAAATTTAAAAAAATATATATTTTTTTTTTTTTCCATACTGTCACCAGTCAGTGTCCCTGTTCACCGCCATGCCAGTTATATGATGACGCTGTACTGCACTGGTGACAGTATGTAAAAAAAAAAATAGTGAAAATAATTTTTTTAATTTTTTCATTTTCTGAAAAATTATGACAAAAAAATACAACTTCAAAAAACTCGCCATTCCTCTTATGAAGTACGTCGGACTGTCTACTCTGCAAAAAGGGGTAATTTGGGGGATATCTGTACTGTTCTGACATTTGGGGGATATCTGTACTGTCCTGACATTTGGGGGATATCTGTACCGTCCTGACATTTGGGGGATATCTGTCCTGTCCTGACATTTGGGGGATATCTGTACTGTTCTGACATTTGGGGGATATCTGTACTGTCCTGACATTTGGGGGATATCTGTACCGTCCTGACATTTGGGGGGTATCTGTACTGTCCTGACATTTGGGGGATATCTGTACCGTCCTGACATTTGGGGGATATCTGTACTATTCTGACATTCTTGGACCTCAAGAAATTAGATTGGCTGTCAGTACTTCAGGATTGTTCAATATTCAGATCTATACCATAGTTTGTGAACTCTATAACTTTCCTACAAACTAAAAAATACATCCTAATTTGGGTTATTTTCACCAAAGACATGTAGCAGAATACATCTCGGCCTAAATTTATGAAGAACAATTATTTATTTGTAAACTTTTATAACAGAAACCAAGAAAAATGTGTTTTTTTTTCAAAATGTTTGGTCTTTTTTTGTTAATTTAGCAAAAAATAAAAACCCCAGCGGTGATTAAATACCACCAAAAGAAAGCTCTAGTTGTGTGAAGAAAATGATCAAATTTTAGTTTGGGTACAATGTTGTATGACCGCGCAATTGTCATTCAAAGTGTGAGAGCGCTGAAACCTGAAAACTGGCCTGGGCAGGAAGGTGTAAAATTGCACGGTATTGAAACGGTTAAGTACCTGGTTTTTTTTTTAATGTCACCAGCAACAATATTTGTAGCTGTTGACTTTAAATTTTTTTTAAATAATGGAGGTATGTTAAAATACTCATCAAGTCACATGATCATGGACAATTTGGGTTCCATAAAGCTATAACATTCCCAGCAAAATGCCACACTTTATAACTTGGGAGACCAGAAATCCATCTAGAACCCCATTTGGAGTTTTGGCGCACAGCTCAGTCACCTTTGGTTTCCATCATTTAACGAGGAACATCTAACAAAACTGGAAAAGGCATTTCCTTTCGCCCTTTAATTAAAAACAAAGGGATGTTCTTCCCCCTCAAACGGATTATATTCCAAAGACTCACCTGACAAAATAAATGAATCCATTCAGTGTCACAGTTTTTGGTGCAAACGACCAGGGGGGCAGCCGGCCACAGTTCACCATTGACCACAAGTCTTTGTCGGGGTCATAGCACTGCATGACCATCGTTTCTTTGCCTTCCAGCGACCCGATGGCATAAAGCTTGCCCCTGCAAGAGGTGGTGGAGCAGTTGTCCATTGGGTACAACATGGGCCTGAGCGATTCCCAGGAGTCTACGCTGTGGTCGTAGCGCTCTGTGCTGTCTGACGCAATGACGTAAAGCAAGCCTTTCAGCACGGTGGAGCTGTGATATTCCCGGGCCTTCAGCATGGGAGAGACTTCTGTCCATTCGTTCACGCTGGAGTTATACCGCCAAACGCAGTCGTATAACCGGGAGCCATCAGACCCTCCTGAAAACACACAAATAGAAAAAGGTATTCATAACATATACAGTTGTGTTCAAAATAATAGCAGTGTGTTGAAATAAGTGAATAAAGCTGAAAATCCTTCTAATAGCTTTTATTTCCATCCACACAAATGCATTGGGAACACGACACATTCTATTACAAATCACAACATGAAGAAAAATATCAAATTTGTGTTGTTCCTCTAAAAAAATGGAAGAAAAGTGAATATTAGACGGTTCAAAAAAATCTCAGTGTTTGTATTCTTCTTTACAAACTCAAACATTCACTATATAAACTGAGAAATGTTTGAAGATTTTGCTTTCCTTTGAATGACTTCATGAATATTTGGTTGTAGTCGCACTGTTTCTGAGAACTGCTGTACATCTGTGTTGCATGGAGTCCCCCAACTTCTGGCCCCTGTGATCAGGTATTCCAGCCCAGGATGATTGGACCACATTCCACAGTTCTTCTCTATTTCTTGGTTTTGCCTCAGAAACGGCATTTTTGATGTCACCCCACAAGTTTTCTATTGGATGAAGATCCGGGGATTGGGCTGGCCCCTCCATAACGTCCATCTTGTTGGTCTGGAACCAAGATGTTGCACGTTTACTGGTGTGTTTGGGGTTGTTGTCTTGTTGGAACATTTCAAGGGCATTTCCTCTTCAGCATAAGGCAGCATGACCTCTTCAAGTATTCTGATGGATTCAAACTGATCCATGATCCCTGGTATGCGATAAATAGGCCCAACACCGTAGTATGAGAAACATCCCCATATCATGATGCTTGCACCACCATGCTTCACGGTCTTCACAGTGTACTGTGGCTTGAATTCAGTGTTTGGGGGTCGTCTGACAAACTGTCTCCGGCCACTAGACCCAAAAAGAACAATCTTACTTTCATCAGTCCACAAAATGTTGCGTCATTTCTCTTTAGGCCGGTCAATGTGCTCTTTGGCAGATTGTAACCTCTTCAGCACACGTCTTTTCCCAACAGTGGGACTTTGCGGGGACTTCTTGCAGATAGCTTGGCTTCACATCGGCGTCTTCTAATTGTAACAGTCCTCACAGGGAACGTCACACCTTCTTTCCTCTTCCTGGAGCTGATTGTTGGCTGAGTCCTCACAGGGAACGTCACACCTTCTTTCATCTTCCTGGAGCTGATTGTTGGCTGAGTCCGCCCCATTTTGGCTATTCTTCTATCCATTCCAATGGTAGTTTTTCACTTTCTTCCGTCTTTCAGGTTTTGGTTGCCATTTTAAAGCATTTGCGTTCATTCTAGCTGAGCAGCCGATCATTTTCTGCACTTTATATGTTTTCCCCTCTCCAATCAACTTTTTAATCAAGGTACGCTGTTCTTCTGAACAATGTCTGGAACGACCCATTTTCCTCAGAATTTCAGAGAGAAATGCACTGTAACCAGCATGTACAACATTTGCTGCCTTCCTTCCTTAAATAAGGGCAATAATTGCCACCTGTTTTTCAAAGAATGAATGACGTCACTAATAGAACTCCACACGGCTATTATGTTGAACACGCCCCTTTCAATGAGTGATTCAATGACACAGAATCAGCAGCACGCATGTCATGACTGTTGGGTCTGTTGGATTTCTATGACTCTACTACACCTGCTAGGAAATTATTTGCCGTGTAGAAATATCATTTCTATCAAAAACAGTGATTGATCCAGTTAGTGATGTCTGACTGATATTATTTTGAACACAACTGTATGTCTGGGAAAAATACACATGCAAACCAGTCAAGCCTTCTTAAAAAGAGTGTTCAACCAGGTTGGCCTTCCTAAATGGAATATTCGACCTGGTAGGCCTTCACCCTGTGTGGTTCTTCTAAAGAAGATTATACAACCAAACCTGTATGTCCAGGTTAAAGTGTAACTAAAGCCAACATTGATGTCCCATTGGAGAGATTTCATTGCAGTTCCTTACATAGTTAGTCTGGCTGAAAAAAAAGACAAAAGTCCATCCAGTTCAACCAATTCATCTTCTAATACAACACATAAGAGGGAACCTCTTCAAAGCAAGGGAAATTCCCCCTCAGACAGCTATCCATAGAAAACGTCCCCATCCCAGGATTTCCTTTTTATTGCGCTGGTGTCAACTCTCCGGGACGTTTCCTCTTACTTTGAGAGAATGGCCATCAGGGTACACAGAGTGAATCTCCCCAGTGGGGACACTGACAGCAATAAAAACCTGAAGCGGTATCAAAACAGGTGCAGGGAATACCAATAATTGGTGCAATAGTGCAGGGTGTCAAACCAATTTCTAAAGCTAAATGGCTGCGGTGAGGAACTCTTGTGTTAGGGATCCGGGTATGACCGGAAATGTGTGGACTGACACAGGGAAGTAGCAGGCTTCAGGAACACAGGTGTAGTCAGGGCTGGAGAGGTGGAATGGTCAGGCAGGCCGTAAGGTACTGTCAGGTGCCGCCTGGCAGTGTCTCTAGCAGCCCACAGCACGGATTTCCTCAGGGCGCGGGGTCTAAGTCCCAGCCTGCTATTCACCAGGGCCCCTGATGGTGGGGATGGACTTGGTGCAGACTGGAACCAGGTTGCGACCCCTGAGTGCGTCCGGCTGTGGTAGAGAGTACTGGCAGGGGAGTGCAGGAACGGAGTCTGATGGGAAGAGGCAGGCAGACTTACTAAAGGTGATCCGTGCGGGATGGATGGATCGTCGGGTGAAGAAAGCGTAGTCAGACAGGCCCGGGTCGGTATCGTGCGGGCAGCGTGGTACAGGAGGAGCAAGCAGAGAATAGTCGGGGTCACAAGCCAGGTTCAGCAGGTAGCGGGCAGCGCGGTACCGTGGATCAGGCAGAAGGATGGTCAGGCAAGCCAGGGGTTCAACAGGAGACAGTCAGCAGAGGTCAGGATCAAAGCAGGGTCAGCAACGAGGCAGGAACACAGGATACCAGGTACAGGGGCTCATGGGAAACATTACACCAAGGCCCTGATCACAGGCCTGGTCATTCCTTAAATACACTTCCTGCAATCAGCTTCAGGTGTTGGCTGACTGCAGGAGTGAGCTTCTGGCTGCTGAGAGCACCCGCTGGTCAGCCCTGGTACTGCAGCCCACACGGCAGGTGAGTCCATTCCTGACATCTTGTTTGACAAAGTCACCCTAGCGTGAAGAGTGCCAAACCACTAAGGAGCCCAAGGAAAAGTTATTTTGTCAAAGAACTGAAAAAGCCAACACGTTTCTGGGGTCTGAACACTCTCTGCATCAGGGGTTGGATGTTGTATAAATTCTTGTAAGGCCTGAAGTAGCAGAACTGAAGGCCTCCAGCAATGAGGAAGGAGCTCCAGCTTTGCCAACTTTTGGATAACTAAAAAAAGTTTGGTTTTTTTTTACCTCAACTTAAGTTGGAAGTGTCCTACCCACTTGTGCATGTATAACACATGATTCAGCTGTGGTAGCATCCAAAAATATATTTTCTCTAAAGCAGGCAGCTCCTGAGGTACATGGGAACCAACGCTCAGAACTGCCACCAATCAGAAGAGAAGATTTTTGGGGGGCAAGATAATGCAGCAAAGCTGGTAGGGCATTATGACTGGTGGCTACAGCAAGACAGCCTGAGAAAAGGTTTCCCTCCATCACACTCTGGGAATCATTTGAAGGTGGCAAAGTGACCTAATCGTATGTCTTACCAAGCAGGAGGACACAATAACTAGGAGAACCTACAAGGGCTTTGCTGGTGCTTTACAG
This sequence comes from Staurois parvus, assembly GCF_062004578.1. Classification (NCBI taxonomy): domain Eukaryota; kingdom Metazoa; phylum Chordata; class Amphibia; order Anura; family Ranidae; genus Staurois; species Staurois parvus. The sequence continues at coordinate 20,815 of NW_028321506.1, forward strand.
CCCAGAGATCCTAGGAAATGGATCCTGAACCCAGGAGTGCCTCCATGATGCCACCATACATGGGAAAATACTGTAGGCCAACGTCTTTTTGGAGGCTTTAGTGCTGTGCAGTACGTTAGTTGTGTGATAGAGTGACGGCTTTATGTGGTGGTAGCTTGCAGAACAGGGGTCTCTAAACTATGGCCTGTGGGCTAAACCTGGCCTGCTGCAACATTTTATCTGCTCCTCTGATGTAAGGGGGGACCCTCATGTAAGATGGGGGGGATGGGACTCTGGTGGGGACCCACATAAGGATGAGAGACTTTGGTGGGGACCCTTATGTAAGGGAGGGGGAGGGGACTATAGAGGGGACCTTCATGTAAGGTGGGGAAAGAAACTGGTGGGGACCCTCATGTAAGGGAGGGGGACTGTGGAGAGGACCTTCATGGAAGGTGGGGACCCTCATGTAAGGTGGGGATCCTCATGTAAGGGGGGAAAGAATCTGGTGGAGGACCCTCGTGTAAATGGAGGGGACTGTGGTGGGGACCGTCATGTAAGGAGGGAAATAATCTGGTAAGGACCCTCGTGTAAGGGGGGGGGGGGGGGGGTACTGTGATGGGGACCCTCAAGTAACGGGGGAAACTCTGGTAGGAACCCTCGTGTAAGGGGGGGGAACCTTCATGTAGGGAGGGGACAACGGTGGGGACCCTCACGTAAGGGGAGGAGGGACTGTGGTGGGGACCCTCATGTAAAGGGGAGGGTGGACGCTGGTGGGGACCCTCATGTAAAGGGGGGGGGAACTGTGGTGGGCACCCTCATGTAAGGAGGGCAATAATATGGTAAGGACCCTCGTGTAAGGGGGGGGGGACTGTGATGGGGCCCCTCAAGTAACGGGGGGGGGGGGGAGAGACTCTGGTGGGAACCCTCGTGTAAGGGGGGGATTCTCATGTAGGGAGGGGACAACGGTGGGGACCCTCATGTAAGGGGAGCAGGGACCGTGGTGGGGACCCTCGTGTAAGGGGAGGGTGGATGCTGGTAAGGACCCTCAAGAAAGGGGAAAAAATCTGGTGGAGACCATCGTGTAAGGGGTGGAGACTCTGGTGGGTACCCTTATGTAAGGGGGGAGACTCTCACGTAAGGGAGTGGGGGGAACTGTGGGGGGGACCCTCGTGTAAGGGGGGGGTGACTCTGATGGGGACCATCTTGTAAGGGGGTAGGACTCCGATGGGGACTGTTATGTATGGGGGGAGGACACTGATGGAGACAGCCATGTAAGGGGGGAGGACTCTGATGGGGACAGCCATGTAAAGGGGGAGGACTCTGATGGGGACAGCCATGTAAAGGGGGGAGGACTCTGATGGGGACAGCCATGTAAAGGGGGGAGGACTCTGATGGGGACAGCCATGTAAAGGGGGGAGGACTCCGATGGGGACTGTCGTGTAAGGGGGGAGGACTCCGATGGGGACTGTCGTGTAAGGGGGGAGGACTCCGATGGGGACTGTCGTGTAAGGGGGGAGGACTCCGATGGGGACTGTCGTGTAAGGGGGGAGGACTCCGATGGGGACTGTCGTGTAAGGGGGGAGGACTCCGATGGGGACTGTCGTGTAAGGGGGGAGGACTCCGATGGGGACTGTCGTGTAAGGGGGGAGGACTCCGATGGGGACTGTCGTGTAAGGGGGGAGGACTCCGATGGGGACTGTCGTGTAAGGGGGGAGGACTCCGATGGGGACTGTCGTGTAAGGGGGGAGGACTCCGATGGGGACTGTCGTGTAAGGGGGGAGGACTCCGATGGGGACTGTCGTGTAAGGGGGGAGGACTCCGATGGGGACTGTCGTGTAAGGGGGGAGGACTCCGATGGGGACTGTCGTGTAAGGGGGGAGGACTCCGATGGGGACTGTCGTGTAAGGGGGGAGGACTCCGATGGGGACTGTCGTGTAAGGGGGGAGGACTCCGATGGGGACTGTCGTGTAAGGGGGCAGGACTCCGATGGGGACTGTCGTGTAAGGGGGGAGGACTCCGATGGGGACTGTCGTGTAAGGGGGGAGGACTCCGATGGGGACTGTCGTGTAAGGGGGGAGGACTCCGATGGGGACTGTCGTGTAAGGGGGGAGGACTCCGATGGGGACTGTCGTGTAAGGGGGGAGGACTCCGATGGGGACTGTCGTGTAAGGGGGGAGGACTCCGATGGGGACTGTCGTGTAAGGGGGGAGGACTCTGATGGGGACAGTCATGTAAGGGGGGAGGACTCTGATGGGGACAGTCATGTAAGGGGGGAGGACTCTGATGGGGACAGTCATGTAAGGGTCTCAGATAGGGACCATTTATTAAAGTTCTATTTCGTATCATGCTGAATAAATTAAAAAAAAAAAAACTCCAAGTAAAACCTATTTATTTGTGTAGAATTTAATTTGTTCATTTATACATTTTTTGGCCCATTCATTTTTGTGAATGACATGATGTGGCCCTCGTACTGAGAATTTTGGAGAACCTTGTATGTAGACCTTGCATGAATCTAGGAACAGATGGCGCGGCTAATCCAGTAATAAGGACTGTCATAGTAGTTCCTCAGTCCCGCACCTGCTGCAGGCACTCCCTGGGGACGTCGTCATTGTCACCTTGTCATAATGAGGCAATCACGGCACATTAGCTGGCACCGGGCTGTGAATGCTGCCTTCAGCTTGGTTTGTAGGCCGTGTTCAAAACTCTGAACACGGCACTGAATGTCTACAAGAGCCTCAGCATAGTCAGCAAGAAGACCGATGCGCCTTGGACCACTGGAGTTCAATCAGCTTATATATCACCTTCCCTGGTCCTCCCTCCCCCTTCCATGCCAACACAATTTTAAAATAAAATCTTCATTACAATTCTTAATTTATACCTTGTGATGTCATCACTGGGTCTCTGCGTTTCTCTATGCAATGCATGCAGAACATGGCTGATGGGAGTGGCCAGCAGGGTGCTAAACACCCTACCTTAGCTCTTCTCTAAAGAGCACTTCAGCTTAGATGCAAGCAGTGGGCCGGCTCTTGGGAGGAGTTATTCAAATATCAAAATGTCTTGATGGGTGGGTGTCAGTCTGGAGGAGTGGGCATTCTTAGTAGGGCTGTATTTGCATGAGGACTGACCAGGTAACACCCAGATGTGATGCTGAGCCTCCGTGATTGAAAGAACCAAAATCCAATGAAAGAGATGTGGCCAGGGACAGTCAGACCGGGGAGGAAAAAAGCAAGAGGATGCTGGACATCCTCCAGCCAGAAAATGAGATGGAGCTCTATCTGACTTGCTGCAGCTTCTAATGCATATTGTGAGAAGCTCACAGTGTGCAGTGAAATCAGAGTAAGCCGTTTCAATACAGGAGAGGAGAAGGTACAACTGTGCAAGACTGAAGGGAAGGCCAGAGGGAGGATTTAAAGGACGATTCTTAGCAGGCATGGGGGCCAAGAGCACATTTTGGAGTGGAGCCTCCCTTCTCCTTTATTGCAATTTTAAGGAAAGGTACGGCCATGGGGTCAGAACTAACTCCATTCACCCCAGATCCCATCTGTCCAACTCATGGATGACTTGGGCCCATTGATATTTTTACAGCTCGCCATCAAAGCAGCATAAAGGTGAAGGAGAAGGGGGAGGAAGTGGGCTGAGCCTCAGGATGTAAAGAAGGGACTATCATCTCCAGCAGTTGGGTTCCTTCAGTTCTGATCTCGGAGCATATTATGTGTCAGTCCCTCCAAAGCCAATATTTAAGGTTCATTTGCATTACCCAGATCTACATCACCAACTCCAACCATGACACCTCTGCACAGCTCCGCCCACTTCCTGCAGCCATTACAAAGAAGTCTCACCATGTCTTTATGGACCTTGCTTTGTGCACTGGTGCGCAGTCATGTTGGAACAGGAAAGGGCTGTCACGATCGCGGCGTCAGACCCCAGACCTTCTCACCAACTCGTGACCAAAGGACTAGCCAATCTAAAACCGAGATGTCACGTGCGTAACAATGCCACACTCAGCTTCACCCTGCACAACAATTTTCCAGCTAATGGACCACAGATCGATGTACCGTCAGCCTGAGCAATTGTTACTGGGTCAGGTTAATTACGCAATTAACCCTTCACACTGCCACCACCTCCTTTTTATACAGAGAAAGAGGAAACTCAGCAATATCTGCTATACACTATAATGATTGAAATAATCGTCTGCATAACACGGTCACCGCAGGCCGATTATACAGAGGACTAAACAAACACGGTAGCGCCCTTTTAGAGGCAGGAATTCGTAAATTGCAATTAAGAGCTGTAGAAACAGTTCAACACTTTCAGAAGGAAAGATTTATTACTAAAAGGTCAAATGGGTGCAATAAAAATATTTACAGAAAAAATGTAACAAAGATATATATATATATAAACATACAGAGACCAACAGCACAGCAAAGAGATATCAGAGAGAGGTGAAAGGGTTAAGGTACTTGCCAAAGTCCTGGGTTAGCAGATCCCAAGTTTCAGAGCAAAAGGGCACAAGTCTCCCCAGGTGGTATTGATGTTAAAATGGGAGACGTCTTCAACCTCACTCTTAGGCCTGACAGCCTATTTTGAAGTCCCCCAGCAGGGGGTGTCTCTGAAGTCAAGGACCAATACCCAGTTTAGGGCATGTAGGTGTGGGTGGATACCTCAACTACAGCCAAAATCTCCCGTAACTCATATTTTGGCTCATAACTTTCCAGCTGCACAAGTGACATTCCACCCGCAGGTAGATTATTATGCAGACAAGTCTGAGGATTGATTAGATATGAATTATAAAATTATACACTGAACGGTTCACGAGATCTATTTTTCTGCTTTCCTATGTGTCCGAGACAAGGCGAGTGACCCATCAAATTGTTTGCCTGCTCATCGCCCATCTGGCGATATGCCTGTTTTTTATGTAAGTCTCTCATATTCCAAGATATGAGACACAGGGGAAAGATGGATTTTAACAGAGGTTATCTGATTCTGTCACCTAAGCTGAGTTAGGTTTATTAGGTTGGAATCTCTTTCAACTCCTGGGAAAGCTTGCCTTATCTCTTCCGAGGTGTTACAATTTGCAGGTTCTTTGGACAGGGAGGCCCCGGCTCCCTTGGGGGGCTTTATAGCTCCTATGACATTCCTAACTCACACACATCTGGCCAAATGTTGCTGGACCTCTCCGATAAGGGGGAAGAATGAGGGAGAAATATATTTGTCAGGAGGGTTAATCCCTTTGCCAAGATGGAGGTTGAAACCAAAATGGTTGAACCGCGTCCATCTCTGGGTATACGCTGTTACAGGGGCCATCCCCAAACTCTTCCCACAAAGTTGGGAGTATGAAATTGTCCATAATGTCTTTGTATGCTGACTCCTTAAGAGTTCCCTTCACTGGAACTAGGGGGCCAAGCCCAACCCCTGAAAAACAACCCCACACCATAATCCCCCCCTCCACCAAACTTTACACTTGGCACAATGCAGTCAGGCAAGTACCGTTCTCCTGGCCACTGCCAAACCCAGACAGGTCCATCGGATTGCCAGACAGAGAAGCGAGAGAACATATCTCCCTTGCTCTAAAGTCCAGTGGCGGTGTGCTTTACACCACGGCACCCGACGCTTTGCATTGCACTTGGTGATGGAAGGCTTGGATGCAGCTGCTCGGCCATGGAAACCCATTCCATGAAGCTCTCTACGCACTGTTGTTGGGCTCATCTGAAGGCCACACCAAGTTTGGAGGTCTTTACCTATTGACTCTGCAGACAGTTGGTGACTTCTGCGCACTGTGCGCTTCAGCATGCGCTGACCCCGCCCTGTCATGTGACGTGGCCTACCACTTGGTGGCTGAGTGGCTGTTGTTCCCAGTTGCTTCCACTTTGTTATAATCCCACTAACAGTTGAGCGTGGAATATTTAGTAGCCAGGAAATGCCACAGGATGGACTTATTGCCCAGGTGGCCACCTATCACGGGACCACGCTTGGAATCACTGAGCTCCTGAGAGCGACCCATTCTTTCACCATTGTTTGTAGAAGCAGTCTGCATGCCTAGGGGCTTGATTGTATACACCTGTGTCCATGGAGGGGATTGGAACACCGGAATCACATGATATCGAGAGGATTGGAACACCTGAATCCCATGATTTGGAGGGGATTGGAACACCTGAATCACATGATTTGGAGGGGATTGGAACACCTGAATCACATGATTTGGAGGGGATTGGAACACCTGAATCACATGATTTGGAGGGGATTGGAACACCTGAATCACATGATATGGAGGGGATTGGAACACCTGAATCACATGATATGGAGGGGATTGGAACACCTGAATCACATGATTTGGAGGGAGGGCCCAATAATTGTGGCAATATAGTGTATTTTAAAATTACTTTAAAGCAGAACTCCAGCTAAAAAGATAAAATAAAGAGCTCAATAAAAAGATACAATTACAAAAACTAACTTTTGCTGCAGTTTTCACCTTCATTCCAGAGGATTTCGCTCATAGTACTTTCTTGCCTCAAGGTGTCCAACATCACTCAGTCCTCTTCCTCTGAGCCCAGGTTGTCCTGCACCCTCCTCCCCCCCGGTCTGTGATTGAACAGTGAAAGGAGAAGCAGTGCACCTGTCACTCAGGATGAGAGAGCAATCAGCACATGAACCGATTGGTTCCTTGTACTGCTTCTTCCTCTTGCACTCCAGTCCGGCTGCACCAGGTCACCTTCAGGAGGAACGTAAGCCGCTTGCATTTAAAAAATACATTTAGTGATTTATTAAAGTGATACTAAAGTCTTTTTTTTTTAATAACAAACATGTTATACTTACCTGCTCTGTGTAGTGGTTTTGCTCAGAGCAGCCCCGATCCTCCTTTTCTCGGGTCCCCCGTCAGTTCTCCTGTCCCTCCCTCCCGTCAGGTGTCCCCACAGCAAGCAGCTTGCTTTGGGGGCACCTGAGCAGGTGCACTCGAGAGCCGCAGCTCTGCATGTCCATTCACACACAGAGCCATGGCTCGGCCCCACCCCTCCCTCTCCTGATTGGCTGAGGCTTTCAATCACAGCCAGTGAGCCAATCAGGAGTGGGAGTCTCGGGAGAACTGAGGCTCTCCTGGACATGGATGAATATGGGGCTCAGGTAGGTGTTAGTGGGGGCTGCTACACACAAGTTTTTTTTTTACCTTCTTGCATACAATTGAGCCTTCAGAACCACTTTAAGGATTACAGAGTTGGACTCAAGTGACCCTCTAGGGCACGGGTGTCAAACTGGCGGCCCTCCAGCTGTTGCCAAACTACAAGTCCCATGAGGCATTGCAAGATTGACAGTTACAAGCATGACTTCCAAAGGCAGAGGCATGATGGGACTTGTAGTTTGGCAACATCTGGAGGGCCGCCAGTTTGACATCCCTGCTCTATAGTATTCCTCTTCGCTCCTCCATCGCAGCTACATAAAAAAGGTTATGCGGGGGGAGGAGCTGGGCCAGCACATACAATAACTAGACACTCCTAGAAGAGGAGAGGGCTTAGAAGTGCAAGGAGGGAGAGGCCTGTGCTAGAGAACTGACTCTCCAGCTAAAAAAAAATGATAATCATGAACAGCTCACTAAACGATACCATTACAAAACTGCTGCAGTCTTCACCTTCAATGCAGAGACCTCTCCTGCAGTACTTATTTACTGCCACTAGATGTCCTCAGTCTGATGGCCAGCATCACTCATCCTGAACCCGCCCCAGCCTGTGACTGGACAGTGAAAGGAGAAGCAACACAGTGATGAGCTCATCTCTCTGTCACTCTGCTCTCTTCTCCTGTCAGCATGCTCCTTGTACCACTTCTTCCTCTCTGCACAGGGACTACAGGAGGCGGATAACAGGTCCCATTCAGCTACTTACAGCGCTTGCATTTAACAAATACATTTAATGGTGTATTATTGATCGCAGAGCCGCATTCATTTGTATCTTTTAGATCTGCCTGGAGTCCCATACTCTCTGCTTGAATATTAGGATCCAGGGACTGACTGAGGTCCTCTCGCTGCAAACGAAACGTATTTGCTTGTTCTAGTTGTTTATTGAGAGCGGCTGACGACTATTAATACACCAGCGCGTGACATAAAGAGGGGGAAGCCGAGGAGTGTGAACCTGTCTACCCAACATGGATCTGGGCCAACCGCTCCCATGGCCGGGACAAAGGAAAAGCCTGGAGGGGCTTACAGGAACCACCAAACGGCTCCAGCTGTGCATGATTTATGCTGGGGGAGGGTCACAGATATAACCTGGATCAGGGGCAGACTACCAGTCATGGCCCCCTCCCCCCCGTGACCTCTGCCAGTGATCTCAATATAAAGTTATGTTTAAATCAAGGACAGGTAGCAGGATAGTCGGGCGTATGCCCCCCCCCCCCCCCCCCCCAGAGAAAGGGACCGTTTGAGCAGCGGCGGACAGCAGGAAGATCAATGTGGTGGGGCATGGGGGAGGGCAGTTGCAAAGCGACTGTCGTGAGAGAGGGAAGAGAGAGGGGGGGGAGAGAGAGGGGGGAAACAGAGAGAGAGGGGGGAAGAGAGAGAGGGGGGGAGGGGGGAGAGAGAGGGGAGAGGGTAAGAGAGAGATGGAAAGAGGTGGGGAGAGAGAGGGGGGGAGGGTAAGAGAGAGGGGGAAAGAGGGGAGAGGGGAGAGAGAGAGGGGGGGAGAGGGAAGAGAGGGAAGGGGGGGAGAGGGAAGAGAGAGGGGGGGGAGAGGGAAGAGAGGGGGGGGGGAGAGGGAAGAGAGGGGGGAGAGGGAAGAGAGAAAGGGGGAGAGGGAAGAGAGAGAGGGGGGAGAGGGAAGAAAGAGAGAGAGGGGGGAGAGAGGAGGGGGGAGGAAGAGAGGGGGCAAGCAAGAGGGGGGGAGAGAGAGAGGGGGAGAGAGAGAGGGGGGGAAGCAAGAGGGGGAGAGAGAGAGAGGGGGGAAGCAAGAGGGGGAGAGAGAGGGGGGGAAGTAAGAGGGGGAGAGCAAGAGAGGGGGGAAGGGAGAAAGAGAGGGAAGAGAGAAGGGGGGGAGAAAGGGAGAGGGGGGAGAGAGAATCATATATACATACACACACTTATTGAATGCTCTCATTGGGGAGGGGGGCGCAATCTAAATACACTACTGAGGATTGTCAGTCCCATTGCCGGGGACCAGAGCTGTGGACAAGATGTTAGATAATAAGGAGGGGCCGTATATTGCTGCCTGGGAGATACAGGTATTGCATACAGTCGCTCATAGATATCAATGGCTGATAAACGCACATAAACACACGCATGCGTATTCCCAAGTACAGTTCTATCTGCCCCTCACAGCTAGACTTAGGAGGTGGAGACAAAAGCACTGCATGCACTTTGACCCCTAGGGAACCAAAAACATTAAAATCAAAGTAGGATTTTCTTTGACCAAACTAATTGGTCTAACAGAAGATCACCGCTCACCTGTCACGTAGATGTCATTCCCCAGTGCTGCAATGCTGTAGCCGCCTCCCAGATGATCCGGGAATTCCGCCAGGTACCGCCACTGCCCCGTGTGAGGGTTATAACAGTCCACCGTCACCAGCTCATCACAGTCCTGGTCGCAGCCGCCGACCACCACTAATATCTCTGCCAGTCCCGTGGAAGGCCGTGGCCTCATTCTCTCGCAGGGCAGGTCGTGACGGTCGTACTCGGAAGACTGGAAGGCACGGGCTTCACCGATGAGCCTCAAGCAAGAGGGGCTGAAGTAGACCAGGGGGTCGCTCTCCACGTGGGCCAACAGGTAAAAGCGACGGATGAAGGGCAGACGGATGTGCTGGAAGAGCTCAGGCCAGCGGTGCTGGCGGTGGGGGAGGTCAGCCCTGACCCACCTAAGGATAATCTGATAAGCCGCCTCCTCCTTGTCCACGCACAAGCGGTCATCCATGATATATTCCAGCATCCGTTGCCACGGCAACCGTTCCACCTCCCGGGCCTGGGCCAGTTGTGGCATGTGGGCCAGGATGAAGCGCTTGGTGCTCTCAGCCAAGCCCCGGCAGGCGTAGGCCTCGGCAAAGTCCTGGATCTCCAGACAGTTGCTGACATCTAGCTGACGCTCCAGATAGGCACAGCAGGCCTCCTTCACTGAGGGGAACTGGAAGAGGTCCGCGGCCTGCAGAAGGGGTTCCACATTCTCTTGAGTGACAGTCACCCGGCCAGTGTAGCAGAAATCCACCAGCAGACCCAGGATGGGTCCAGTGACCTGATGCAGCTCCACCCGCTCAGCCTGGCTCTCCCGCAGCCTCCCTGCAAACATGGCACGGAAGTAGTTGCTGGCCGCAGCCAAAACGGTGCGGTGGCATGGGAAGTCATGCCCTCCAGCGCTCACAGTCATGTCGAAGAACTTGTGCTCAGCCCTCAGTTCGTTAATACCTCGCAGGAGGTGGAGGGCATGTGAAGAGTCGTAAAAGGGCAGAGAGGAGTCAGGGGGAGGTGGGGAAGTGGAGGGAGAGTTATCCATGATGACGACCCAAACGCAAGGGTCAGCGGAGGATCATCTGTGGAAGACAAAGAAGAGTTAACCATAGGCGGCATTCTGTTATTTATCAAAGCATCTGAAAACAGAACTATTTGTGTTCACTTCATGCAGTCAGTCAGAAGTCAGGTTAAGGACAGTTGGTGAAAATGACAGAGGTGATACGCAACACAAACCACAGATTCAGATACTTAAATAAAATATAAAAAATCTTTAATTCAATAGCTATTACCATGATACTTTGTAGAATCCAATACTGGTTGTATGCAACATTTCAAGAAGAGCCATTGTGGTTGCCCATAAAACCATATTTGACCATTCAATGTTCTGAAGCAGCAAGGAAGATTCTCATTATCTGCTTTGGGCAATAAAAAAACGTTCCTTCAGGACAAGGCATGGAACAAAGATGTGGAACAACTTCTACTGAACCACCTTACTGTGAGCTGACTAGCTATGTTGGCATAGACATCTAAAAGGAGGAACTATTGTGGCTGCCCATAAAAACCAAATTCAACCTTTCAATGTTTTAGGGCAGCAAGGAAGATTCTCATTATCTGCTTTGGGCAACAAAAAAACTTTCCTTCAGGACAAGGCAAGGAACAAGGATGTGGAACAACTTTTACTGAACCACCTTACCATGAGCTGACTAGATGTTGGCATAGACATCTAAAGGAGGAACTATTGTTGTTGCCCATAAAAAAAACAAATTCAACCTTTCAATGTTTTACCCCCTAGACCAGTGGTTGTCAACAATGTTTTAGGGCAGCAAGGAAGATTCTCATTATCTGCTTTGGGCAATAAAAAAACGTTCCTTCAGGACAAGGCATGGAACAAAGATGTGGAACAACTTCTCCTTAACAACCTTACTATGGGCTGACTGGCTATTTTGGCATAGACATCTTAGGGAGGAACCATTCTGGTTGCCCATAAATCCACTTTTGACCTTTCAATGTTCTAAGGCAGCAAGAAAGATTCTCATTATCTGCTTTGGGCAACAAAAATTTCCTGCAGGATGAGCTATGCAACAAATATGTGGAACAACTTCTACTGAACCACCTTAATATGAGCTAACTAGCTATGTTGGCATAGACATCTTAAGGAGGAACTATTGTGGTTGCCCATAAAAACCAAATTCAACCTTTCAATGTTTTAGGGCAGCAAGGAAGATTCTCGTTATCTGATTTGGGCAACAAAAAAAACTTTCCTTCAGGACAAGGCATGGAACAAAGATGTGGAAACAACTTCTCCTTAACCACCTTACTATGGGATGACTGGCTATTTTGGCATAGACATCTTAGGGAGGAACCATTCTGGTTGCCCATAAATCCACATTTGACCTTTCAATATTCTAACGCAGCAAGGAAGATTCTCATTATCTGCTTTGGGCAACAAAAACTTTCCTTCACGATGAGGCATGGCGCACCTGTCTAGGATGTGGAGCAACTCCTCTTGACCCACCTTTCTATGGGCTGACTAGCCATCTTGGCATAGACATCTCAAGGAGGAACCTTTATGGTTGCCAATGAAACCAAATTCAAGCCTTCAATTTTTTAAGGCATCAAGGAAGATTCTCATTATCGGCTTTGGGCAACAAAAATTTTCCTTCAGTACAAGGTATGGAACAACTCCTCTTGACCCACCTTACTATGGGCCAATTAGCTGGGCATCCCCAAGCTCATGAAGTCAAATGCTCCATACCTTGCAATGATGTAACAACTGTATATAGGTAGGAGTAAACTCGGATTGCATGTGTTCTATACACCAGTGGTTCTGGGAGGATAGTTGGCAACAGGGGCATAAAGGAATTTTTCCATGATCCCAGAATGAAGAATAAACCATTTCCAGGAATTGTGTTGATACATTTCACTGTTGAAGACATTCCCTTTATGAAAACCTAGCCAGCAGTTCCTAAGGCCGCTATGACTGACAGTTTTTATAAAGCTCTAACATAAGTCTTCTGTTGTATCTCATTGTGATTCTGTTAACATCCACCGCTCAAGCCCTGAGGAGGGGGGAGGCCTTTCCCCTGAGACCTGCTGGCAGCTTTTATATGCTCTTATTGAATAAACATTTTTAAAAAGTCCTCAGAGTGATATGAACTTTTGTACTAGGTGCTCCTCCATACCCACCGCAGAGTTTATTCCCATTACAAAGACATGCTGTTCCTTATATAGATTTCTGCATGCTCCCTGTAGTGATAATTTGTTGCTGTAAAGTATCTGGTCTTCTCTGTTCATGGGTTGTTGAGTAGGGATGAGCTTGGGTTTAATTTGAACCCTGAAGTTCATAGTTTCATAGTTGGAAAAGTTAAATAAAAGCCTTCTGTGGTTGTTTGGGCTAGAACAGAACCTGTAGACTTCATGTGGGGATTCCTATGACATCATTTGCCCAGTTTGGCCAGATAGTCATATTGGGTCAATGTCCTTGTCCTAAAATGGCCATATTGCTATATTAAGTCAGTCATGACATGAGAATCCCCACCTCTTTGTGTCCATCTAGTTCAACGTGTGTGTTATGCCTCAGTCAATAAGCTGGATTGAGCTTGAATTTCCCCTCCCCAAAGCTGAGATACAAGGGGTGGATATTCTTGTGACATCATTGACTTAATATGACCACATGGCCATTTTAAGACAAGGACATTGATCCAATATGACCATGTTGGCAAATGAGGTCAATGATGTCATGAGAACCCCCAACCCTTTGTGTATGTCAGCTGCAGGGTGGGGAATCCCCCACCTGCAGCTCATTGGCCCAGCAATGACAGCTAACTTCTGGGTTCAAACCAAACTCAAGCCTGAACCCAAGCTCATCATTACTGTTCAGCTTAGCCAGTTCTATAAAGAGCCCTTTGTGCTGGTTGGATCAGACCTGACCTGTAGGCTTGCTGTGGGGATTCCTGAGCCTGAGGCTGATGTACACAAAGGAGTAGGGATTCTCATGACATCACTGCCCTAATATAGCCATATGGCCATTTTCGGACAAAGACATTGACCCAATATGACTGTCTGGCCAAACGAGGCCAATGATGTAATGAGAACCCCAACCCTTTGTGTACATCAGCTGCGTGGTGGGGAATCCCTTGCCTGCAGCTCACTGGCCCAGCAATGGCAGCTTCCTTTTGGGTTTGAACCAAACTCAAGCCTGAACCTAAACTCATTACTACTGTTCAGCTTAGTCAATTCTATAAGAACCTTCTGTGCTTGTTTGGGCCAGACCTGAACCTGTAGACTTCATGTGGGGATTCCTATGACATCATTGACCCAATTTGGCCAGATAGTCATATTGGGTCAAAGTCCTTGTCCTAAAATGGACATATTGCTATATTAAGTCAGTAATGACATGATAATCCCCACCCCTTTGTGTACATTAGCCGCATGGAGCATGGTGGGGAATCACCTGCCTGCATCTCACTGGCCCAGCAATGGCAGCTTCCTTTTGGTTTTGAACCAAACTCAAGCCTGAACCAAAACTCATTACTACTGTTCAGCTTAGTAAATTCTATAAAAAGCCTTGTGTGCTGGTTTGGGCCAGAGCTGAACCTGTAGACTTCATGTGGGGATTCCTATGACATCATTGACTCAATTTGGCCAGATAGTCATATTGGGTCAATGTCCTTGTCCTAAAATGGCCATATTGCTATTTTAAAATCAGTAATGACATGAGAAAGGGTTGGGATTCTCATTACATCATTGACCTCATTTGGCCAGACGGTCAGATTGGGTCATTGTCCTTGTCCTAAAATGGCTAGATTAGGTCAGTGATGACATGAGAATCCCTATCCCCATCGGCTGCAGGATGGGTATTCTTATGACATCACTGACCTAATCTAGCCATTTTAGGACAAGGACAATGACCCAATCCGACCGTCTGGCCAAATGAGGTGAATGATGAAATGAGAATCCCAACCCTTTGTGTACATCAGCCACATGGCGGGGAATCCCCTGCTTGCAGCTCATTGGCCCAGCAATGACAGCTGCCTTCTGGATTTGAACCAAACTCAAGCCTGAACCGAAGCTCATCACAACTGTTCATCTCAACCAGTTCTATAAAGAGCCTTCTGTGCTCTGTTGGGTCAGAGCTGATCCATTGGCTTGCACTGAAATCGCAGTCACCACTAAGCAGGAAGCGAAGACCACCTTAAAAGATGGCCGCAGTCATGTGCTTATACACTTACAGACTATATAGGGCAACAAGGTTTTAAAAACACAAGGACCATGGATAGACCATGGATAGAAGTCATTTTTCAAAGCTGATCATATTGACGAAATATATTGACAGACAGACCACAGCTCTTCTCTAATAATCACGCCACAAAACTGTAGATGACCCTTAAAAGGACACCTCTCCTGAAATGCAGAGGAGGCCCTTTCCAACCACCTTCTCCTTAGTTGTCCCTGACATTAATACCTTTTGAGTCATCGATTAGGACCAAGCATGCGAGTCAGATAAGTAAGAGTGAGGTCAGCACTCCTAATCTTGGGTCAATGACTCACAGCATTGAAGTCCATGGGACCATCATCACAGGTCTAGCATAGCCTTCCATTAATACAAAATTGTGCCAGATCACCTTGGATGTGCCGACGCAACAGCAAAAGCAGCTCTAGATATTTTTTTCAAAAACGGTGGTGGTTAACCTGGTAGGTATTGGGGCCTCAACTGTGGCTCTTGGCATCACCAAGGGGTCCTGCACATAACATTCAAGCCCACATCCAAGAATTAGAAAAAAAATACTCTTCCAGTGCCCACCCACCCCCTCCACTGCAATAGTCAATTGCTTGTTCAATCAAGGGGTGCTTGTAGCGGAACCGGACCCCGACTGCACTTGGGTATTTCTGTTAGACTCCCGCTTCCCTGTCCGAACACAGATCCACGGACACCACCGCTGACCAAACAAGATTCGATGACCAGACTTGAAGGAAACCAGGAAATAGACTTCATATAGCTGATAAATATTACTGTCACATCTGAAGTAATTCCAACCGCATTCTCAGCGTCCATTAGTGTGACGGGAGTCACTTTGGGTGGGGGGGCCCATGGAACACAACTCACATTGGGGAGGTGGGGAGACCCCTGTCTCAGCTCCCCATATACCTCTTGTGTGTAAGTCACCCTGTGTCTCTTAGGGGCACAGGGTGACTACGGGACGCTGAGAATGTGGTTGGAAGTACTTCAGATGTGACAGTAATATTTATAAGCTATATGAAGTCTATTTCCTGGTTTCCTTCAAGTCTGGTCCGTCTAGTCTTGTTTGGCCAGCGGTGGTGTCCGTGGATCTGTGTTTGGACAGGGAAGCGGGAGTCTAACGGAAATACCCTAGTGCAGTCGGGGTCCAAATCCGTTACAGTGCTACAATAAGGAGAAATACTTATCTTCTTCCACATTCCAGCAGGCTTCCTCCAGTGGTGCGACTGGTCCACCACAACCTCAACCCGAGGTCCCACTTCTGCCTCCTCCATACAATGCAGGGTTAATAGTCAGGAGCCAGCCATTGCTGGTGATAGAGTAACTATTGATGCCGGTTCTACCCCCTAGACCAGTGGTTGTCAACATACAAGGAGCTGGGGGGCTTCAACTATAGCCCCTGACATCTCCAAAGGGCCACACATAATGTTCAATATACAACAGAAGACTGTCAGAGACTTCAGACATACTACAGGAGATGATCAGGGCCCGCAGACATGCAATATGGGTGCTTGGAGAGTGAATAGACACTACAGGAGAAAGAGAGAGAATCCCCATGATTCTCCAGCTACAGGAGACGGCTAGAGCTGAATGCCATTATAACCTCTGTGCAAAATGGTGGCTTCCCCTACCAGGGGCGGACTGACAACTCATGGGGCCCCTGGGCAATAGGGGATCATGGGGCCCCTGTGTCCTTGCCCAAACTCAAAAAAGCCTATGAAAAAGGTACCAGGGGCATCTCATGGGGCCCCCCTACTGACCCCGGGCCCTCGGGCAGTGCCGAGTTTTCAAATGGTCAGTCCGCCCCTGTCCCCTACTGACTGCTGGGTCCTGCAAAGGGCCGCACAGCAAGTACCAAAGGTCTGCATGTGACCCTTGGACCACAGGTTGGGCACCAGGACCCTAAACAGGAGCATTTAGCCCTTGCAAGGGGGAAGGGGGGTGGCTGGAAGATTTTTCTTCTAATTTCTAGAGTTAGGCTTGTAGCATATGTAGTGCTACAGGAGACTGTCAGAGAATTCAGACCCAATTATAGGAGACGGTCAGAGACATGCTACAGGTGTGACTGGAAGATGAAGGCATGCTATAGGAGAGAGCAGGGGAGGACTGACAACTCATGGGGCCCCCAGGCAATAGGGGATCATGGGGCCCCTGTGTCCTTGCCCAAACTCAAAAAAGCCTATGAAAAAGGTACCAGGAGCATCTCATGGGGCCCCCTACTGACCCCGGGCCCTCGGGCAGTGCCCGAGTTTCCAAATGGTCAGTCCGCCCCTGGGAGAGAGTCAGACTGGTAGCACGATACACAAGACTGCTAGAGATCACTGCCAATACAGCTCCTTTACAAATCAATGTTCTCACTCCTAGTTGCTGAGGCTTGGGGGCTACACACCGCCAAAGAGCTACACATAAGATTCGGTATATGTAGTGCGACAGAAAACTGTCAGAGACTACAGAAACTTGCTGCATGGTCAGAGACATGCTACAGGTGTGACTGGAGACTGAAGGCCTGCTATAAGAGACAGTCAGAGACTGGTACCATGATATAAGAGACTGCTAGAGATCACTGCCATTACAGCTCCATTACAAATCAATGTTCTCACTCCTAGTTGCTGAGGCTTGGGGGCCACACTACCAAAGAGCTACACATAAGATTCGGTATATGTAATGTGACAAAAAAAAACGGTCAGAGACCATGTGTAGTCAGAGACCATGTGTAGTCAGAGACCATGTGCAGTCAGAGACCATGTGCAGTCAGAGACCATGTGCAGTCAGAGACCATGTGCAGTCAGAGACTGAATGTGATCAGTGACTGGTAACATGATGCATAGGACTGCTCTCACTCCCAGCTACTGAGCTTTGGGCCCACACTATCAAAGAGCTACAAGAAGAAGTACATGTAATGCGCAGTTTGGTTTAGTTCCGAATTGAAATTCAAATGAAATTTTCGTTGTTCGGAGAATCGGATGTATCTGAATTTCCAAATTACAAACGTAATGAATCTAAACGAATCCAAAAATAACGAAACAAGATTTCGAATTCGAAAACTAAAATTGAAAACAAAATTCCAAATATAAAAAGATATTGCTGACGGTTGCGGATTTCCTTCAAAGACTGCGTGTATTAGAATGTAGCCATCTTCCAAAACTCAAATTTTTAAAAGAATAGAATAAAACAGAATGGAATAGAATAGAAAATAAAGGAATAGAATAAAAAAAGAATAGAATAAGACAGAATAGAATAGAAAAGAATAGAATAGAAAATAAAGGAACAGAATAAAAAAAGAATAGAATAAAAAAAAAAATAGAATGGATTTGAATAGCATAGGACAAAATAGAAAGAATATGGCAGCCTTCCAAAATACCAATTTCAAGAAGAATAGAATAGAAAAAAAAGGAATAGAATGAAAAAAAGAATAGAACAGAAGAAAAATGAATGGATTTGAATAGCATAAGATAAAGTAGAAAGAATATGGCTGCCTTCCAAAATACTAATTTCAAGAAAAAATAAAGGAGTAGAATAAAAAAAGAATAGAATAGAAGAAAATAGAATGGATTTGAATAGCATAGGATAAAATAGAAAGAATATGTCTGCCTTCCAAAATTCCAATTTCAAGAAGAATAGAATAGAAAAAAAAGGAATAGAATGAAAAAAAGAATAGAACAGAAGAAAAATGAATGAATTTGAATAGCATAAGATAAAGTAGAAAGAATATGTCCGCCTTCCAAAATTCTAATTTCAAGAAAAAATAAAGGAGTTGAATAAAAAAAGAATAGAATAGAAGAAAATAGAATGGATTTGAATAGCATATGATAAAATAGAAAGAATATGTCGGCCTTCCAAAATTCTAATTTCAAGAATAGAATAGAATAAAAAATACAGGAATAGAAAATACTAGAATAGAAATAAATAAAACTGAATAGAAAGTGAAAGAAAGAAAAAAATAAAATAGAAAACAAAGGAATAGTTGAAAATGAATAAATGAGTAACTTAACAAACTGATCTGAAACAAAACAAATGTTTTTGTTCCGCACATGTCTATGCAACAGAAGACTGTCAGAGACTACGCGGTCAGAGACTA
Source organism: Staurois parvus (assembly GCF_062004578.1). Taxonomy (NCBI): domain Eukaryota; kingdom Metazoa; phylum Chordata; class Amphibia; order Anura; family Ranidae; genus Staurois; species Staurois parvus. The sequence goes on from NW_028321506.1 coordinate 39,526, forward strand.
CGCGGTCAGAGACTACGCGGCCAGAGACTACGCGGTCAGAGACTACGCGGTCAGAGACTACGCGGTCAGAGACTACGCGGCCAGAGACTACGCGGCCAGAGACTACGCGGCCAGAGACTACGCGGTCAGAGACTACGCGGCCAGAGACTACGCGGCCAGAGACTACGCGGCCAGAGACTACGCGGCCAGAGACTACGCGGTCAGAGACTACGCGGCCAGAGACTACGCGGCCAGAGACTACGCGGTCAGAGACTACGCGGTCAGAGACTATGCGGTCAGAGATGCGACAGGCGTGGTTGGGGATGGAAGGCACGCACTTAGAGACAGTGGAAGACTGTTAGCATGGTACACAGGACTGCTCTGGCTCCTGGCTGCTGGGGTTCAGGGGCCACACTACCACGGAGCTAAACATATTCAGTACATATAATGTCACAGAAAATTCTCAGAGACTGCAGGCAATACAAGAGAGGGTCCGAGACATGCTACACGTGTGGCTGGAGACAGGATGGTGACATGGAACTGCTAGAGGTCAACATAGCTTTAGCTCCTTTACAAATCAGCGTTCCCACTCCAAGCTGCTGGGGGGGGGGGGGCACACAGTAAGGATCAAAGGGCCACACATAATATTCAGTATACTGTATTCCAGGGGTGGGCAACTGTGGCCCTCCAGCTGTTGGTGAACTACAAGTCCCATCATGCCTCTGCCTTTGGGAGTCATGCTTGTAACTGTCAGTTTTGCAATGCCTCATGGGACTTGTAGTTCTACAACAGCTGGAGGGCCGCAGTTGCTCACCCCTGCCGTATGCAATACTACAGAAGACTGTCAGAGATTGCAAACCTACTGAAAAATATTTTAAAAAATACATTTTCAAATATACTGCATGTCTTTTAAAAACACACTTAATCTACATTTTTGGAATGCATTTACAAGTATATGTAAAAATTACTTTTTTTATATTTAAAAAAATACGAAGAATATATTTAAAATAAATTTATATTTCTAAAAATATTTTTTTATATATTTTGTAATATATAAAAAATGCATTTCAGCATACAGTATATATATATATTTTTATTTAAATATATTTTTAAATATAGGGAATACAGCCAAAATTGTATTATTTCAAATATATTTCAATACATTTGGGAAGAGTATTTTGAAAATATATTTTTCCTCCATGTGGGAACCGTCGCCAACCACAAACAGAAGCCAGAAATTGTCCGCGTCCAAAGCCACAACTACGCTCATTTTCAAATATACTGCAAGTCTTTAAAAATACATTTAGCTACATTTTTGGAATGCATTTCCAAAATATATATAAAAATATGTTAAAATTACTTTTTTATATAAAAAAAAAAATCTGAAAAATAGATTTAAATATATATATATATATATATATATATATATATATATATATATTTTTTTTTTTTTTTTTTTTCATATACTTTATAATATATAAAAAAATGGATTTCAGCATACAGTATATTATATATTCACTATATTTCAATATATATATATATATATACACACACACACACACACATATATAATTGACTAAGGCCAAAATTGTAGCATTTCAATATATTTGGGAAGAATATTTTTAAAATATATTTTTCCTCCATGTGGGAAGTGTTGCTGAACACAAACAGGAGCCAGAAATTATCCGCGGCGTCCAAAGCCACAGCTACGCTGAAAGCCAACAATGCGCCGCTCTCCGTTCAAAGCCACAGCGCGCACTCTCTACATCAGGGGGGCCCCGGGGCCCCTGGAGGCAGCTTACTGACCTGCAAGTTAAAGGAAGAGGAGTGATGGGGGGACCTCGTGAGCCGTTGTACGGAGAGGTCGGTCTGCTGCTCCTAGACGCTGGCAGCGCGCAGTCTGGCTCTGGAAATGTAAAACTGCAGCTGCTCACAAGGCGAGCTTTGTCACCCAACGTCCTCCCACTGGGCTGAGCCCCCGGCTGCGCAGACACATTGACCCCAATCTGCTGTTACCACCCCCCCCCCCTCCACCCCAGGCCTGTGACTCACCGGTGCAGCAAGTGACAGCGCCATGCCATCAGCCTATAAGCACTGCGGGAAGCTGGAGAAGACACGGATCTCTGCGGGCCACAGAAATCATTATGGGAAGGATCCGTCTGCCAGACAAATTCTCTTCTGTCTGCACAGCGAGCAGCTGCTCCGACCCCCCCACCGAGGAGCTCCAATCCCCCCCACCCCACCGAGGAGCTCCAATGACTGCCAATGGAAAGGACTGATTCTTCAAATGTAGAAAGATATTGTTTAGATTGTAAGCTCCCAGGATCAGGGCCCTCCTATCCCTCTTGTATTGAACTGTATTGTTGCTGTATTGTCTCCCGTTATATTGGAAAGTGCTGAGCAAACTGTTGGCGCCATAAATCCTGTATAATAATAATAATAATAATAATAAATCCTGTGTAATAATAATAATAATAATAATAATAAAAAATGTATAATAATAATAATAATAATAATAATAAATCCTGTGTAATAATAATAATAATAATAATAATAATAATAATAAATCCTGTGTAATAATAATAATAATAATAATAAATCCTGTATAATAATAATAATAATAATAATAATAATAATAAATCCCGTATAATAATAATAATAATAATAATAAATGTATAATAATAAATGTATAATAATAATAATAAATGTATAATAATAATAATAATAATTCATCCTGTATAATAATAATAAATCCTGTATAATAATAATAATAATAATAAATCCCGTATAATAATAATAATAATAATAAATGTATAATAATAATAATAATAATAATTCATCCTGTATAATAATAATAATAATAAATCCTGTATAATAATAATAAATGTTTATTGGGAGATTTTGGAATGATTTATGGATCTTTGTGTTCATTATTTATTAGTTATATACGGGTTTGGGAAATGTTTGTTGCCGGCACCCAAACAATGATATATATAGGATGATGCATACATTGTATATATTTGGTGTAATAGAATGTATGAGGATAGGATGGAAGATCACCTAGAGCCCAAACATGCCGAATTGCGCCCCTGCCCAAGATGTATGAACATGTGTCAGCAAAAATCACCTCCCACCAAAAAAACAAAAAACTACGACAATCAATCTACATGGTTACCTAAGCATTAATTCCCCCTCCTCCCATTACAAATCTGCCCCCTGCTGAAATCCCCCCCCCCCCAACCCCTCCAGCTCAAATCTGCTCATTCCCTATATGCCCCCAGCCCTTCCTCCTAGTACAAATCCTCTACCCCTCAAATTTCACCTATGAGCACAAATCCCCACACACACTCCAAATCCCCTCTCCCAGCACACATTCTCCCCAATATCGCATCCTAACACAAATTCCCTCCCCAAAAAAGTCCCCCTCCTAGCACAAATCCCCTCCTCCCTTTAAAAAAAATTCCCCCCTTCTAGTACAAATCCTCTACCCCTTAAATTTCACCTTTGACCACAATGTCTCTCCCCCTACTCCAAATCCCCCCTCTCAGCACAAATTCTCCCCAATCCCCCATCCTAACACAAATTCCCTCCCAAAACAATTCCCCTCCTAGCACAAATCCCTTCCCCCCAAAAAAATTCCCCTCCTAGCACAAATGCCCTCCCTCAACTTAAAACAATTCCCCCCATCCTAGTACAAATCCTCTACCCCTCAAATTTCACCACTGAGCACTATGCCTCTCTCCCCCCACTCCAAATTCCCCTCCCAGCACAAATATCCCCAATCCCCCATTCTAACACAACCCCCCCCAAAAAAAATCCCCTCCTAGCACAAATCCTCTTCCACAAAAAATTCACCTCCTAGCACAAATCCCCTCCCCGCCTTAAAAAAAATTCCCCCCTCCTAGTACAAATCCTCTACCCCTCAAATTTCATCTTTGAGCACAATGCCTCTCTCCTCCCACTCCAAATCCCCCTCTCAGCACAACTTATCCCCAATCCCCCATCCTAACACAAGTCCCCCCCAAAAATAAATTCCCCTCCTAGCACAAATCTCCTCCCCCAAAAAATTCCCCTCCTAACATTTATCCACCCCCCCCTTAAACAAAATTCCCCTTTCCTAGTGCAAATCCTCAAATTTCACCACTGAGCACAATGTCCCCCCCCCCCCACTCCAAATCCCCCCTCCCAGCACAAATTCTCCCTGATCTCCCATCCTAACGCAAATCCCCCCCCCCAAAAAAAAAGAATCCCCTCCTAGCACAAATCCCCTCCCCCCTATCATATTACCTTTCCTAGCACAAAAAAAAAATTCTCCCTCCTAGCACAAATATTTTGACCCCATTCCCTCTTCCAACACAAATGCTCTCAAATCACCACTCCCTGCACACCTCTGCAAATTTTCCCCTGCCGCCCCCAAACACCCCCTGACACAAATCTCACCCCCCAACCTCCTCTTCGTGCCGTTCCCTACCTCACATGATTCCATAGTGCCCAGGGCAGCTGCCCCTACTGCCCCCCCCCTTGTCCTGGCCTTAGATAATATATACAATGCATAGACTTGGTTTGTTAGAATGAAAAGGAGGTTCGGACAATGGATACATTGTACAGGTTTGTATTAGAATGTATGGGGGGGGGGGTAGTACATATAGGATGATGTATACATTGTACAGGTTTGTATTCGAATGTATGGGGGGGGGGGTAGTACATATAGGATGATGTATACATTGTACAGGTTTGTATTCGAATGTATGGGGGGGGGGTAGTACATATAGGATGATGTATACATTGTACAGGTTTCAATTAGAATGTATGGGGGGGGGTAGTACATATAGGATGATGTATACATTGTACAGGTTTCTATTAGAATGTATGGGGGGGGTAGTACATATAGGATGATGTATACATTGTTACAGGTTTGTATTAGAATGTATGGGGGGGGGGGGTAGTACATATAGGATGATGTATACATTGTACAGGTTTGTATTAGAATGTATGGGGGGGGGGGGTAGTATATATATATATATATAGGTTGATGTATACATTGTACAGATTTGTATTAGAATGTATGGGGGGGTGTAGTATATATAGGTTGATATATACATTGTACAGAGTTGGTTAGAATGTATGGGGGGGTAGTATATATAGGATAATGTATACAATGTACAGATTTGGTTCATTAGAATGTATGGGGGGGGGTAGTATATATAGGATAATGTATACAATGTACAGATTAGGTTCATTAGAATGTATGGGGGGGGGGGGGGGGGGGGAGTATATATAGGTTGATGTATACACTGTACAGATTAGGTTCATTAGAATGTATGGGGGGGGGGGGGGGGGGGAGTATATATAGGTTGATGTATACACTGTACAGGTTTGTATTAGAATGTATGGGGGGGTAGTATATATAGGATGATGTATACAGGGGCGGACTTACCATTTGGAAACTCGGGCACTGCCTGAGGGCCCGGGGTCAGTAGGGGGCCCCATGAGATGACCCTGGAACCTTTTTCATAGGCTTTTTTGAGTTTGGGCAAGGACACAGGGGCCCCATGATCCCTTATTGCCCGGGGCCCCATGAGTTGTCAGTCTGCCCCTGGATGTATACAATGTACAGGTTTGTATTAGAATGTATGGGGGGGGGGGGTAGTATATATAGGTTGATGTATACATTGTACAGGTTTGTATTAGAATGTATGGGGGGGGGGGGGAGTATATATATATTGATGTACACATTGTACAGGTTTGTATTAGAGTGTATGGGGGGGGGATAGTATATATATGTTGATGTATACAATGTACAGGTTTGTATTGGTATGTATGGGGGGGGGGGGTGTAGTATACAATGTACAGGTACAGGTTTGTATTAGAATGCATGGGGGGGGGGGGTAGTACATATAGGATGATGTATACATTTTACAGGTTTGTATTAGAGTGTATGGGGGGGGGGGGTAGTAGGCATAGGTTGATGTATACATTGTACAGATTTGTTTTAGTAGAAAGTATGGGGGGGGGGAGTATATATATGTTGATGTATACATTGTACAGGTTTGTATTAGAATGTATGGGGGGGGGGGGGTAGTATATATAGGTTGATGTATACATTGTACAGGTTTGTATTGGAATGTATGGGGGGGGGGGAGTATATATATATGTTGATGTATACATTGTACAGGTTTGTATTGGAATGTATGGGGGGGGGGGGGGGGGGGGGGAGTATATATATATGTTGATGTATACATTGTACAGGTTTGTATGTATGGGGGGGGGGGTAGGATAAAGGATCTGTGTTGGCTGCCTCTTGACTCAGATAATATACATCATTTTGGGGATTCGGAAGGGGTGTCATAGATTTTCACACTTCCATATACTTCATGTAATAATCAATAACATGCTAACATTTTATATTAAAAACAGAAAAAAAGAAAGAATATAAAGCAAATATCAAGAAAAGAAGAAAAAAAAGCAAGTCAAGGAAGCGGTTGTGGGTCGTGTGCTGCGCGTCCCCATTTGCCTGAGTGTGTAGCATTCGGCGGGATTGCCGTCTGCGAATCCGTACGTCGAGTAAATTTTGGCGCAGGCGCGAGGCGAAGCATTGAGACCGCGGCAGGTAAACACCCCCATCTGCTGCCTATTGCAGTTTAAGAGAAATGGTTGGCGGGTGGTAAAAAAATGCAGCTTGACTGCGTGTTTTTGCACCCCCCACACCCAACTGTACGTCCAAATGAAGCCTACATCTCTCTTCCTGAGCGTCATCGAATATATTCAGTCATATCCAGCCAACAGTTTTCTGAACTCCTTGGATCTCCCGTGAGCTCACACACAATCAGACATCTGTACAACTCCATCTGAATTCAGCCGGCTGTGACATTCTCTGGCTTTAGTGTTCCATTCCCGGCCGGTGTGATGACAGGATGGCCCCCCCCTGTGACTCGGGGAGAAGACGGTTATATTCGGTGTTGGCCAGTTTATGAGCTGTCAGTTATATAAAGCAGCAGTGAGTGGCGGCAGCTCGGTCTTGGTTGGTTATGCAATGTGTGTCCTGATTATGTTTCCAGCCAGCGAATGCCGGGACGGTGACACGCCGGGTGACAGGCGGTGAGGTCACTGTACAATTCTGGGGTGAGTGCCTATTACTGGAGTGCTGGGTAGTGATGGGACTGCGGAGGGCGCTCTCTGACTCATGTACAGGAGGCTTTGAAACAAATGCTGAGCTATTAAATGACAGCCTGTGATGCTCAGCCTCCCCACCCAGAATACAATGTGCTGTCATTTCCAGCTCAAAGGGAAAGCTATACAAGAAGAACATGGAGGCTGCCATTGCTGACCCCCTTCTGAAAATGCTAGTCACCGGCTTTGGCTTCAATACTTAGAGCCTGTTCACACTATGTTGTTGCAGTAATGTGCACATTGCAACAACGCACAACATTGTGCATTAAGTGTTTGGTGCAATGCGGTGATATTCATTCTGAATAGGGTAGGGTTAGTGTTGGTGCAGTGTGGTGCCATTCATTCTGAATAGGGCAGGGTTGGTGCAATGCGGTGATATTCATTCTGAATAGGGTAGGGTTATTGTTGGTGCAATGCGGTGATATTCATTCTGAACTGGGTATGGTTGATGTAATGCGGTACCATTCATTCTAAATAGGGTAGGGTTAGTGTTAGTGCAATGTGGTGCCATTCATTCTGAATAGGGTAGGGTCGGTGTAATGCGGTACCATTCCTTCTGAATAGGGTATGGTTAGTGTTGCTGTAATGTGGTCACATTCATTCTAAATAGGTTAGAGTTATTGCAGTTGCAATGTGGTGATATTCATTCTGAATAGGGTAGGGTTAGTGTTGGTGCAGTGCAGTGCCATTAATTCAGGGTTGGTGTAAATTGGTGCCATTAATGCTGAATAGGGTAAGGTTAGTGTTGGTGCAGTGCGGTGATATTCATTCTGAATAGGGTAAGGTTAGTGTTGGTGCAAAGTGGTGATATTAATTCTAAATAGGGTAAGGTTAGTGTTGGTGCAGTGCGGTGACATTCATTCTGAATAGGATAAGGTTAGTGTTGGTGCAGTGCGGTGATATTCATTCTGAATAGGGTAAGGTTAGTGTTGGTGCAGTGCGGTGATATCCATTCTGAATAGGGTAAGGTTAGTGTTAGTGCAGTGCGGTGATCTCCATTCTGAACAGGTTTAAGGCTAGTGTTGGTGCAGTGCGGTGATATCCATTCTGAATAGGGTAAGGTTAGTGTTGGTGCAGTGCGGGGATATTCATTCTGTATACGGTAAGGTTAGTGTTGGTGCAGTGCGGTGATATTCATGCTGAATAGGGTAAGGTTAGTGTTGGTGCAGTGCAGTGATATCCATTCTGAATTTGGTAAGGTTAGTGTTGGTGCAGTGCGGTGATATCCATTCTGAATTTGGTAAGGTTAGTGTTGGTGCAGTGCGGTGATATCCATTCTGAATTTGGTAAGGTTAGTGTTGGTGCAGTGTGGCGATATTCATTCTGAATTTGGTAAGGTTAGTGTTGGTGCAGTGCGGCGATATCCATTCTGAATTTGGTAAGGTTAGTGTTGGTGCAGTGCGGTGATATTCATTCTGAATAGGGTAAGGTTAGTGTTGGTGCAGTGCGGTGATATCCATTCTGAATTTGGTAAGGTTAGTGTTGGTGCAGTGCGGTGATATCCATTCTGAATTGGGTAAGGTTAGTGTTGGTGCAGTGCGGTGATATTCATTCTGAATAGGGTAAGGTTAGTGTTGGTGCAGTGCGGTGATATCCATTCTGAATTTGGTAAGGTTAGTGTTGGTGCAGTGTGGCGATATTCATTCTGAATTTGGTAAGGTTAGTGTTGGTGCAGTGCGGCGATATCCATTCTGAATTTGGTAAGGTTAGTGTTGGTGCAGTGCGGTGATATTCATTCTGAATAGGGTAAGGTTAGTGTTGGTGCAGTGCGGTGATATCCATTCTGAATTTGGTAAGGTTAGTGTTGGTGCAGTGCGGTGATATCCATTCTGAATTGGGTAAGGTTAGTGTTGGTGCAGTGCGGTGATATTCATTCTGAATAGGGTAAGGTTAGCGTTGGTGCAGTGCGGTGATCTCCATTCTCAATAGGGTAAGGTTAGTGTTGATGGAATTATGTGATACTCATTCTGAATATCCACGTACAGCCAATCATT
>NW_028321507.1:0-62709 GCF_062004578.1 Staurois parvus
CCCACCTGTAGCACAAGAGATGCCCTCCCCCCCCCCCCCCCCATATAAAGAGGAATGTTGCAGTAGAGACTCTATAACCCAACTCACCTTCAGTGACTCCAGCAAAAAGCACATGATGACGTCTCCACCTGCAGGAGAGATGGGATAGGCTATTTACCATTCTCTGTATATCATCTTTAACAAACAACAATATTATTAGATCTAGCTGATATATAGTGCTTTCTCTTGTCTTTACTATACTTTTTTCTATTAACCACTTCAAGTCCGGACACTTTCACCCCCTTCCAGTCCGGACACTTTCACCCCCTTCCAGTCCGGACACTTTCCCCCCTTCCAGTCTGGACACTTTCCCCCCCTTCCAGTTTGGACACTTCACCCCCTTCCAGTCCGGACACTTTCCCCCACTTCCAGTCCGGACACTTTCCCCCCCTTCCAGTCCGGACACTTTCACCCTCTTCCTGTCCAGACACTTCCCCCCCCCCCCTTCCTGTCCGGACAATTTCACCCCCGTCCAGTCCGGACAATTTCACCCCCTTCCAGTCCGGACACTTTCCCCTCCTTCCAGTCTGGACACTTTCACCCCCTTCCTGTCCGGACACTTTCACCCTCTTCCTGTCCGGACACTTTCACCCTCTTCCTGTCCGGACACTTCCCCCCCCTTCCAGTCCGGACACTCCCCCCCCCCCCCTTCCAGTCCGGACAATTTCACCCCCTTCCAGTCCGGACACTTTCCCCCTTCCAATCCGGACACTTCCCCCCCTTCCAGTCCGGACACTTTCCCCCCCTTCCAGTCCGGACACTTTCCCCCTTGCAGTCCGGACACTTTCACCCCCTTGCAGTCCGGACACTTTCCCCCCCTTCCTGTCCGTACACTTTCACCCCCTTCCAGTCCGGACACTTTCACCCCCCTCCAGTCCGGACACTTTCACCCCCTTCCAGTCCGGACACTTTCCCCCCCTTCCTGTCCGGACACTTTCACCCCCTTCCAGTCCCGGCCAATTTTCAGCCTTCAGCGCTGTCACACTTTGAATGACTATTGTGCGGTCATGCAACACTGTACCCATATGAATTTTTTTAGCATTTTTTTGAGACAGATTTTTTTTTGCTATGTAAATGAAAAAGTCCAAAAATTTTGAAAAGCAGTGTTTTTCTTAGAAAATGTTGCAAATAAATAATATTTCATCATAAATCTTGGCCAAAAATTATTCAGTTACCTTTTTAGTAAAAAACAAATAATCAAAATTAGTTTATAACCAAAAATTATAATTTTTAAACATTTTGTTTTACATTTTTTTTAATCTGTTTATATTATTATTTATTTATTTAATTATTTTTTTACATACTGTCACCCTAGCAGTACAATGTTACCATAGTGACACTGTACTACTTGTGGGGGGAGATGCAGATTTTTTTTTTTTTTTACACTGATTGCACCCATAAAGTCTGTAAAAGCAAATATTTCTCCTTCTCTCTGGCTGCATTCTTGCAGCCATTGAGAACTACTGTGTGAGCTGTGATTGGTCACAGCTTGTCACATGGTACAAGGCTGTTGTGAATAGCCCTGTACCATGTGACCTCTGTGATCATTCACAGATTTCACACGTAGTAAGCAATGATGTCAGAAGTGACATCTTGCTGACTACTCTGCATGTGGTCACTGATTGGCGTGAATGTCAAAAAAACTGCCGACATTGCCCGATAATTAAAACATTAAAAAAAAATGACATGGGGGACCCCCCAAAATGCCTACCAAACCCGTATTCACGCATGCCGCCCGGCACGTCAGGGAAGGCGGGGGATGAGCAAGCGCCCCCCTCCTGAACCATACCAAGCCACATGCCCTCAACATGGGGGGGGATTTGGGGCAGGGGGGCTCACCCCCCCAAAGCTGCTTGTCCTCATGTTGCTAGGGGCAAGGGTCTCTTCCCCACAAACTTGGCCAGTGGTTGTGGGGGTCCGCGTGCAGGGTTCTTATCGGAATCTGGAAGCCCCCTTTAACAAGGGGGTCCTCAGATCCCGGCCCCCCCATGTGAATGAGTATGGGGTGCATGGTACCGCTATCAATTCACCAAAAAAAAAAAAGTGTAGTGTAAAAATGACAGGAGGCAGTCTTTGACAAGTCCTTTAACCACTTGCCGCCCAGCCACTGTAGAAATACGGCGGCAGGGCGGCACGGGCAGGCAAAACCACGTTTTAAAATGTGTGTTTTGTAAACAGATAGGGGGCACGCGCGAGGCGCGCCAACGCCCTATCTGTCCCGCCGATCACTGTCGCGGATGTCAGTAGCCGGGTCACAGCCGGTCCTTAGCCGCTGTTTCCCGGCGATCGGCAGTAAACAGTGACAGAGAGCACAGCTGCAGTAGCTGTGCTGTCTATCACTTCCTTGTCAGCTCGAGGACGAGCTGATCGAGACAGAAGAGTTTCTCTCTCTCGATCAGCCTTGTCCCGCCCAGTACACACCCCGGCCCGCCCCCTAGTAAAACACTCCCCTCACACAGATAACCCTTCCCTGCAAAATAAAGTTAACCCCTTCCTCCCCGGTGCCATTAGTACAGTGTCAGTGTTTTTCTTTTTGCACTGATCACTGTGTTAATGTTTTTGGGGATGTCAGTGACCCCAAGTCAGTACCCCCCAATGTCAGAATGTCCTCCGCAGTCCCGCCATAAGTCGCTGGTCGCTGCCATAAGTCGCTGATCGCCGCCATAATTCACTGATCGCCGCCATTATTAGTATAAAAAACCCCTAAAAATCCCAGTATCTTTCCCGCCATTTGTAAACGCTATAACTTTCACGTAAACCAATTAATTTACACGTATTGTTTTTTTTTTTTAGCAAAGACATGTCGCAGAATGCATTTTGGCAGAAATTTATGACTAAATTTGATTTTTGCATTTTTTTTTACTGGTCATGTTTTATAGCAAAAAGTCCAAAATATTGTTTTTTTTTCCTCAAAATTGTCAGCCTTTTTTTTTATAGCGCAAAAAATAAAAACCGCACAGGCGATCAAATCCCACCAAAAGAAAGCTCAATTTGTGTGGAAAAAAGGGAGGTAAATTTCATTTATGTACCGTATTGCATGACCGTGCAATTGTCCGTTAAACTAGTGCAGCGCTGTATAACAGAAAAATGGTGTAAATTGCAGTATCTGTACCATAGTTTGTAGACGCTATAACTGTCACACAAAGCAATCAATATACACTTATTGGGATTTTTTTTTACCAAAAACATGGAGCAGAATACATTTTGGCCTAAATTTATAACCAACTTTGAGTTTACTATATATTTTTTATAGCTGAAAGTAAAAAATATTGTTTTTCTTTTTTTGTTTATAGCTTGAAAAATAAAAAGCGCACAGGTGATCAAATACCACCGAAAGAAAGCTCTATTTGTGTGAAAAAAAGGACGTAAATTTTGTTTGGGTGCAGCATTGCATGACCGTGAAATTATCAGTTCAATTAGTGCAGCGCCGAGTAGCAAAAAGAGGCGTGGTCATTAAGGGGGGTAAATCCTCTGGAGGTCAACTGGTTAATAAAAACAAAAATAAAAAAATGTTCCCTAAAGTAGATCCAATGTCAATCACAATGCCCTCTGCCGCCACCGCCAACCTGAAAAAAAAGAAAGAAAAAAAATGCTCTGCTCTTGACACTGGCTCCCATCGTCTGACAATTTTTAAATTCTGTGACGTCATCATGCGCTGTGATTGAACAAAGCAGTGCACCTGATCTGTGGTCAGGTGCATTTCTTTGGCCAATCACAATGCACTGTCAGGGTGCAGTGCATTGTGGGGCGCGGTGGGCGAACAGTTCAACTCAAACATAAAGCCCAACACTAACAGAGACTATCGGCCCTCATTCATGGCACTCACACACCAGGAAGACATCAGTATAGACATACGTGTTTCCAGCGGCTGGTGACCCGAATGTAGACGGTGTATTTGTGGTTGGGGATAAGAGGAGCATTGTGGAACCCATTATAATGGTGGTCATCCCCCAAGGTGAAGGTTCTGGGTTCGGTGAGGGTCTCTGCAGGAAAGAGAGCTGCAGTATAACGGCTCGGAGACCAGCTGGAGTTGTACGGTGTGTTCTTGAACTTCAGACACTCCTTTGTTGAATTGCCTTCCTGACCACCAAAGACAATTATTTCATAGGAGCTGCAGGCAGAAAATACCGGAATAATCACAACTATGCAATAGAACACATGTGCTTATCTCTGCCATGTTTAATTAAACATTTCCAGTTTTAATTATTATATCTACACACATAAAGATGATCTGCTGAACTCTTAATACATCATATTTAAGGAATGCTTTCAAACATTCCAGAAATTAAGGAGCAAACGTGTAAATAGACAGGTCCTCCATGTTTGTTCAGGGCAAGGGGGTTGTTAGGATCCTTAACCACTTCCCGACCGGCCGTTGTATATAAACGGCCGGACGGTGGCACTGCAGGGTCGGGTGGCCGTCAATAAACGGCCTCCCCGCACCCTGCCTGTGCGCGCTTCCTGGGAGCGCGCAGCACCGCGATCCGGTGCCCGCCGTGTCCTCCGGACACAGTGAAAACACCGATCGTCGGACGGGACCTCTGTACGAGGTCCCGATCATGTGATCACTGATTGGCCAATCAGTGATCACATGCAAAGTAGTAAGCAAGATGTCACTTGTGACATCATTGCTTACTACGTGTGAAATCTGTGAATGATCACAGAGGTCACATGGTACAAGGCTATTCACAAAAGCCTTGTACCATGTGACAGGATGTGACCAATCACAGCTCACTCAGTTCTTCTCAATGAGTGCATGAATGCACACAGAGAGAAAGAGAAATGATTGCTTTTACATCCTATATGGGTGTAAAAGCAATCAGTGTAAAAAAAAAAAAAAAAAATCTTCATCACCCCTCACAAGTAGTACAGTGTCACCATGGTGACACTGTACTGCTAGGGTGACAGTATGTAAAAAATAAAAATAAAAATAAAAAATAATAATATAAAAAAATAAAATAAAAATGTAAAAAAAAATGTTTAAAAATTATAATTTTTGCTTATAAACTAATTTGGATTTTTTTTTTTTTACTAAAAAGATAACGGAATAAATTTTGGCTAAGATTTATGATGAAATATTATTGATTTGCAAAATTTTATAAAAAAAAAACTTTTTTTCAAAATTTTTGGACATTTCATTTACATAGCAAAAAAAATACAAATCCCAGTGGTGAATAAATACCACCAAAATAAAGCTTTATCTATCTCAAAAAAATGGTAAAAAATTAATTTGGGTACAGTGTTGCATGACCGCGCAATTGTCATTCAAAGTGTGATAGCGCTAAAAGCTGAAAATTGCCCTGGTCAGGAAGGGGGTAAAAGTGTCCGGTCTGGAAGTGGTTAAAGACCTGAGACTCCTATATGTAACATAACAAAGAGCAGATGAGGTGGTTTTCATCCTCTTGTTATCTCTTGCCCTTCTCCTTTATCTTTGTTGTCCTCCTTTGGTTTCCTTTTACTTCAGCAACAGGGGGAAGTGGAGCGGTCGTTCAGAGCTGGCAAGTGACAGGAGCTCAGTGGGTGGCAGGTTTTGTTGGGGTCGGGGGCCATCGTTTATCGTGATTGATGTAGACCTACAGTATATTGCTGGATGACGTGATTGATGGTTTATATACATTGGGGGACTTTTTCAATAAAGGTCAAGCTGTGTTGTTTTTTTTTTTTTACTGTTGCTTTTTTTAGGTGAATGAGTAGGGGTTCTGTGTACCCCATACTCATTCACATAGTGTGGCAGGTATCCTATAAGTCTTCCCCTGCAACCCCACAACCACTGGGCCAGGATTATGGGAAGAGTTACTTGCCCACATCAACATGGGGACAAGGTGCTTTGCCAGGGAGGTCCCTGTAGCAAACTAGCTCATCCAGCTGGAAGCAGAGTTCTCCTTTAGCTTGTTGTATTTGAGGTATTCCTCGAATCATTCCTCACATCCCCCCCCCCCCGCCTTGCATTCCTGTGAGGCAGACTTTATCTCCTGGCAGATGATGTGGAACAACCAGGCTAAGACATGAGAAGTGGAGCCAGCCCTTCTGCAGAGGTGTCACTTTGGTCACCCAAAGCTATGTAAGCCCCACACCTTATCAACCTGACCCAAGAACTGAACATTCCTCAGGTCAACCGTATGTTTCATATCATGGGACATGAGCTGGCAGTTTCAGTTTAAAATCTCCCAATGACCACTCCCAAAAGGTGTAGTCAGAGCCCCCCTCCCTTTGTGAGGGACTTTTAAAAAAGACAGGCTGACAAGCCTAGAGAGTGAGTGAAAGTTGTTTTTTTTTTAACACGAGGAGATCTCCGAGGTAACATCGTAACAGAGGAGATCAAAGAACCTTTCTGCTCTGCATCTTGGACTGCAAACCCAGGCATATGGGCAAGTAACTTAACCCTGTAATCTTCTTCCTAATTACCTCTTTGCTGTGTCTTTATATACATATAGATATATTTTTGTGACATCTCTTTGTAAATATTTATTTGCATCTGTCTGACGCTTTTAGTAATAAATCTTTCTTTCTGAAAGTGTTAAACTGTTTCTAAGCGCTTACTTGCAATTCACGAATCCCTGCCTTTGAAGAGACGCTACGGTTTGTTATATCTCTGTATAGCAGGTCCGCGGGCCGTGCTATATAGATCAATATTTCAATCATTATAGTGTATATTTGATAACGGGACTTTCCCAGTCTCCGACAAAAGTGGTGGTGGCAGTAGAGGGTTAGTTGCGTAATTAACCCGACCCAGTAACAAGCGCATTCAGGCTGCAGGCACTGATTGTAGTCCATTAGCTGGGCAATCGCTGTGTTGGGTGCGGCTGAGTGTGGCCTTGTTACGCACGTCACACCGCGGTTTTAGATCGGCCGTCCCTTCGGTCACGAGTTTGGTGAGAAGGTCTGGGGTCTGACGCCGTGGCCGTGACGTATTACTGTTAGTAGCGGTCGTGCGATTGTCGCCCTGTTGGTGGCGGCGACCGCGGTCGTGACAGTCCCTGGTGGCAAAATGTTGAGGGAGTGTGGCCTAGTATAGTTCAAGAGGAGAGCTGCACACTTGCCCCCCCTACTTTCCTGGTCTACCAGGCTGCATGCTCAGATAATGGTCTGGTACGGAATTTGTGGAGACCTCACATGAAATTTAAAGAAACTCTCACCAAAATGTACGACCTCACTGCACTGAAAGAAGTCAATATACACTTGAACTCCAACTGGATAAGGTACTATGTGAAGTGGGTCAAATGATCAATAATGACAGATATTCCTCAAATTGAAATAATAAAAGAAAAACATGCCCTATTAGTGCAGTAATGTCTTTTATTCAAATCACAACCCAATAGATAAAAACATACAATTCAGCACAAAACTCTAATGGAACACTGTCCATGACATGCCCTTTTATGAGTTTGTGAATCTCCAGCCCTCCATCTATTACAGCAGGCACCAGTACTGGGACAGATGCATCCAGTGCTGAAGGATAGGGAACTGTACCCCCTCCCTGCTCCTAATGCATACCATAAAATGGGTGTACTGCCCAACAACATTCCCTGCCACATTGCTCCCACTGCCCATGGTTGGCATGGTGTGTGCACTGCACAAGTGTGGCCAATTGCTTGCTTTCTAGCAGCTAGAAGGTAGTTGCACTTGCATGATGGTTTTTTCATGTTAGCTGTGGGTACATAGTGGATGTGCCGTAGCTGTCAGAGCAGCCATGAAGCCACAGCTGGCTGGTTACTAGCCACAGATTTGGAGTGAGCATCCGGTGAGGGGGAACCTCCCTATACAGTTATGCCAGGGAGGTTGTCCATTTACCCACCCCTTGTCCCTGATAGGCACTCAGGCTGCTCTTTAGAACCACCTCTACTCTAAGGGTGCGGTGAAGGGATAGAAGGATTTCTTCCTTTTCCAAAAGGGTTAACTGAAGAAAGGACACTTCTAGAACTGGGCTCAGCTGTTTTACTAGGTCAAGGGGAGGCTAGGAAACCCATCACTGTACAAATGAAGTGTCTTTCCCAGACAGGAGTTCTTAAAGTGTTTGGAAAGGTAAATAAGAGGCGCTGGTAACCTGAAGATTCTTTATAGGCTCATTCACACTTGTGGTAGCCCTTGTCTCTATCGTGAAACACATCAGTGATGGAGGTCCCAAGCTGAACTTCCAGTGTTCACATCTAGAACAGTAAAGTTCTATGAAAATGCTGGAATCAGTATGTAGCCGGTCTTTGGGATTCAATTTTCTTTTACATGCTGAGCAATTGTAAGTAGTTTCTTACCTGATTGGCCCATTCAAACTGAGAACCGGGTGGAGCTGTAAAGTGACATCACGTATTGTCTTCTCCATGTGAAGAGGAGGATCTGGAATGGAAGATTCAGAGATCTGATCAGGAAACAGAACTGATTGCTGTGTGCCAGTAAAGGTGGTCTGACCAGGGATGATATGGATACTGCAAACTGTAGAATTAATTTAGACTTGTATCAAACTTTGAGTAATGGCTTATTTCACATACTTTTACTAAATTTAATTGTAAATGATATAAACAATTTGATTCACTAAATATGAGATATCTCCTTTTACATCCCTGGGACAAGATCAGCCAGTGCCCAGAGTGAAGAGCACTCCCCTCAACCCCCTTTATTATACACGAGTCTGTGAGTGTCTGTTTGGGTGTATAATGTGGACAGTGTGGGTGCATAGTGTGGACATATGGCGTGGACCGGGTGGGTGCACAGTGTAGACTATATGGGTATCTGGCATAGACAGTGTGGGTGCACAGAGGCCACAATTTGGGTGCACAATGTCGACCATATGGGAGGACAGTGTGGGTGCACAGTGTAGACTATATAGGTATATGGCATAGACAGTGTGGGTGCAGTGTAGACTATATGGGTACATAGCATAGACAGTGTGGGTGCACAGTGTCAACAATTTGGGTGCACAGTGTCGACCATATTGGAGGACAGTGTGGGTGCACAGTGTAGACTATATGGGTGTATGGCATAGACCGTGTGGGTGCAGTGTAGACTATATGGGTACATAGCATAGACAGTGTGGGTGCACAGTGTCAACAATTTGGGTATACAGTGTCGACCATATTGGAGGACAGTGTGGGTGTATGGTGTGGACAGTGTGGGTGCACAGTGTAGACTATATAGGTGTATGGCATAGACCGTGTGGGTGCACAGTGTAGACTATATGGGTACATGGCATAGACAGTGTGGGTGTACGGTGTCGACAATTTGGGTGCACAGTGTGGACCATATGGGAGGACAGTGTGGTTATATAGTGTGGAAAGTGTGGACCATGTGGGTAGACAGTGTGTACGTATGGTATGAACAGTATGGGTGCATAGTGTAGACCATGTGAGTTACAGATTCGCTTTTTCTGATGATCCTTCAGAGGTTCCTGAGGATGGGCAGAGGAGGTAAAGACCAGCAAAGCCAGTACTGGTGGAGAAATCCTGTTACACCAAACTGCTTTCTTCCAACATGTCTGCCCCACCAGCTTTGGTGGATGTTACTGATGAGCAGGAGGAGAAGTTGTGCAAATGACCACCTGTTGGACTTTCTGTTATGGAGGACCCTTACGTGGACATACAAGGAAAACCCTTGACAAAGGTGTCTCTGGACCATCAATGGAATGGGGGTGGACCTGTTCTAAGCACCCCAGACATGTTTTTTCTTGCTCCTGCTTCTGCTGTTACCAGCAGTGCCCCAGACAGACAAGATGGCCACCAGCTGCAAAGACCCTGCTACACCTAGCTCACCTATGTTCCAGAGGTGATTGATTCTTGTGGAGAAGGGGATTGATAGAGAGCAGCATGCGGAGTGGAAGCAGCCATGGAAGTTTCTTGTGTCAGTACCAATTCGCCTTTTGCAGTTGCTGTGTCAGAAGAGAATTCACTTTCCTTAGCTTAGAGCTATGTACTGGTGGGGGAAAAAATACCAGTTGGAACTGAAACTCCTATCAGTGCAGCAGTGAGTATGGACACTTTTGTGAAGACAGCAGGAACTAAGAGTGTGCCAGCAAGTAATGAGAATGACAATACTGATAAGCACTGGATTTGTTGATGGTGGGGGGGTGATGAGTGGCATTAATGATGCTGACATTACCAAATGTGATAATTCTCTCCCTACTCAGGAGAAAAAGGATTAATCAGTAATACAAACCAATCTCCAATCTGTACAAGGGTTATCTGTAAAAATTGTATCAGATGGTTCAAAACGCACAGATGGCTCTTCAGAAGGGCGGAATGTTGAAAGCTATGCTTCTATTTTGGGGGTTTTAAAGCCTCTGATATTTTTTCTGTCATTTGCTCAGTTGGCAGTTTTGAGTACGATTTATCATTTGTGCAACCTTAAGGTCTCATTTTTTTGGGGTGAGATATAGGAGGTGCAAGGGTCTTGGTAGTTTGGTGCCAACGGTATTCATGGCAGCCTTGATAAAATTGGTGACAATCCTGGTTCATAATGAATCAATTCCAGAGACTAATTTGGTAGTATGGCTACATCGATATGGTGAGGTCCTCACCCCACTGCAGAAGGTCCTTGATAACATGGCATATGGACAAGGGTGCGGTCAGTGTTGCTGAAAATGTGGGTACTGGTCAATATGGTTCCAAACCGGCCCTCTTCAGCCTTTCCGGAGAGGGAAAGGCTGACCATTTTTGTATGTGGGTCAGCCTAAGTTTTGTAATAAGTCTGCAGTTAAAGGACACTTTGCATCATCCTGCTCTGTTAAAAAAAATGCTTACTGTGCCAGGATTTTGGCCATTTGCCCAAAGAATGCACCTAGATTTGGTCCAATTTGTGCCACCAGCTGGGTCATCCATATAGTCAGTGCCTAGAGGCACTACATAACCTACCATGATTGGAGACCGAGCTGTAAAGGCTTGATAAAGAGGGTGAGACAGCTGAAGTTAGGGACAAAACTGTTGTTGCCCCTCCTGTTGTGTCAGATCATGCTTCCTCTAGTAATGTGATCCCTGAGTCTGTCCCTCCTGTGTTCCCCTTCAACAGCGCAAACATGGCCAGGAGAGTGTAGAGGTGCTGGATAGAGATAGGGTCAATGGGTTTGAAGGTGGGGTGTCCATATCCCATGTCTCACCCTCTGTTGAAGGGGTTTCAGCTGATGAGGGGTGGGAGAGAATTAGGAGGAAGAAAACGAATAACAGGAGGATGAGTAGAGTGGTCCTTTCTTCTTCAGAAACAGACCCAGGGGAGGTCCTATTGACAATACATTTTCTGTTTTATCAGGTGATGAGATGGTGTCTTATTTGTCTCTTTATCATCTATAGATGAAGGAGAGCCACAAATTCTGAAGAGAGCTTTTAGACAGGTGCAGTCTCCTCACTGCAGGTGGTGCTTGATCGAAGTAGCAATGCCAAAGGGGAAGGAAGTTAAACTTGGTTCCTCTATTACTTCCTGCAGTCAAGAGGAGACCGCTGTCCGATTGCATGCTGTTTCCCCATGTGACTCCAGTGGCCATCGTGAGTCAGGCAAAGTATATTTAAGACTTTGGCCCTCTGGTTTGATTCACTTTATGCCAGTGGCTAGTGCAGGGACAGGTTCCCTGTCTGGCAGGGACATTACTTAGATGTAGGAAAATGTTCCTGAGGAGTAGGGTCAGTGAAGGGACTATGTCCTCTTTCTAGGAAGCCTCCCCTTTGGGTGAGGGCTGGAAAGGCCCCACTCCACTCCTCGTTGCAGACATTGTTGGTATCTTCAAGTCTTTAGACCGCTGTCACAGTTCGTAAGTGGCTCTAGAAGGGTGTGCCTACCCGCTGGGTCTGAATAAGTTGTTTTGAACCTTACTTCAATATATGGTAACTTTATTGCCTAACTTGGACTTGGTGTTTCCTCTGCCCATCACACCACACTGCACCTTGCTCACAAGTTGTTTTGGGTGATGAGGGTGTGGTAGAGGTTAACAAACGACTACCCCAATTATCCTGATGGCATATCCAGCTTCATTAAAGGTGGCAACCATTAATATCACCAGCATTAAATATGCAAGAGCTCATGATATTGCCTTATTTTTGCTCAGCAATTTTTATGCTGAGATTTTATTTTTGCAAGAGATCTGGCTTAATACTTTTGGCCAATGTTCATCTAGCAAAAAAGGAGTAGTCCCTCCTTTTGTTCTCTTGCAGATGAGCCCTGCAGCAGAGTTGCAGAGCTTTCTAAAACTAATATGGTAATGTACTGGCTAGTAATTGAGGTAGAAATGGGGAGATGCATGGTCCTGTACATCTCCATTAGGGGGCAGGACCTGGGCCCCATCAATATCTATGGACCACAGGCAAAATGGGACAGAAAATGCCTCCTCAGAAAGGTCAAGCCCTTCCTTTTTACATTCCAGTAGGTTGCCTTCAGAGTTGACTTTAACACCATAATTAGGTTTAAAGACAGGAAAGTCTCTATAGACAGGCTGGGTTACGATAGCGTTTTTCTTAGAGATATGGTTAGACAAGCAGACCTGGTTGATGTGCATCGTAAGCACTGCCCTGGCAGCACAGGTTTCACATTTCAGAGAGGGAATAGTCACAGTAGCATAGATAAGTTTTTCTAAAAGAGAACTCTGCTTTCTCAGCTTCTGAGTTGAGGAAGGTGCCACACCTGACCCTACCTGTTCAGGCCAGAGGGTGGCCTAGGAATGGTCAACTCAATGGTTTTCTTTTATTTGCTCTTTTTTTAAAGTACAGTCTTGGTAATATGTTAGCAGAGACCCCGCGGGGATGGGTGGGTATTTTTCAATCTTGGTTTAAGCCTTTTCTGTGATTCTGGGAAGATGGCGGGCCAGTGAAAAGTCTGAGAGTCCGACATGGCAAGCCCCCGGCGTATGTTACCCCATTTCTGAAAATAAATCAGCAGTGGAAGAGGCAGTGGAGGATATCAGGTCCCTTCCTAGGAAGCTTCTGGAAAAGAGGATTTTGGCTTCTGCTTTCTGTGTGTCTCTGGCATTAAAGGATTGCCCAGGCTCCGTAATGAGAGAGGGATTGCGTTTAATTAATTTGGAGAGAACCACTTTGAAGTTTAGAGATTAAGCCTGACTCGCTTTCCATGGAAGGCTCTATGTGAGAGGGAACCTGAAGCACCGCCCTGTGGATGAGTGGGATTGTCCTAGAGCAGAGTGTGTTGGTAAAGTGGAGTCTATGGACCACTTTCTGCTCCACCGTCCCTTTAACATAGAGGTGTATAAAAGGGTGGGGAGGGTTCTGGGCATCCCCTTTCTCTATCACATGAGTTATGCAGAGTGGGTGTACGGGGCATTCCCAGCTCGCTGGGACTTTGATCTGGATACACTTTTTCTAGTTAGTATAGTTGTTTGTTACTTCACATGGAACGCACGGTGTCAGATTACCCTGCGGAAGAAAGTCCTCCCAGTTGAGGTGGAGGTGCACGATATTCTGGGTGAGGTTGGGAAGATTCGGGGTCTTGAGAAGGGCAGAGAGCCTCGGGCGGTCTGTATAAGGGCGTGGAGGAATATCAAACCTGCCTTTGGTGAACTGTCCATCTCTGGGGGAGGGGCTCTTTTCTTATACTGTTCTCTTCACTCCCTTAGTTTTTGTTGGTTAAGATCTTCTTTCTGGAGAAGGGCTGCATGCATAATGGGGGCGGGGTTGTTTCTTCACCTCTCAGGTTTGATGTCTGGTGTAGTGATGTGAGTGGTAGTACGATTTATTTCCCCAATTATGTCATGTTCATTTCTGAGACGTTTGCTTTTGTCTTACAGCAGATTTTGCTATGTATATTTTCGTTTTGCTGTAAATATATATAATTTTTATATTCTGTATAATATTTTATGTTTATTGATTGCAAGACTTTTAATAAAGAAAAATTGGGAAGAATGTCCCTTACATTGGAGGTCAGTGGGAGAAGGAGAAGGACACACTGAAGGAGCTCTCCCTGAGAACCAGCATTTTCAAGCCTGGGCCTTGCCTGCTAGCTTGGCCCAGGAACCATGCCTGATCCAGGGGGAGGCCCTGGGAGGGATTCCCCTGATGAGACCGGGCCTAGTGAAGAGGAGGAGGTGGAGGACCTGACTGTGGGTCCCGGCCCTGGTGAGGATGTCGATGTCTTCAGACAGAAGATTGTTGATAGATTTGTGACTATTGGAAGAGCTGAGGAGAAACTCAATGTTTTGAAATCTGAACACAAAACCTTCAGAGCCAAATACTGCCAGGCCTGGAGCAAGAACAGATTGGGCATGAAGCCAGCGCTCCAGCACATGGAGGATAAAGTAAAGAAACAATCTTTATTATTAGAAAAGTTGAAAGCCAGAAGTGGTGCATTTAAAGAAAAATTTGAACATGAGAGGAGATTTGCCAGCCAGACATCAGTGAGCTCTGTGGATCAGCAGCCTCAGGTAATGGATGACCCAGTTCCATCTACATCAGCATCTCTCCCCCCATGTCAGGCTGTGGAATCACCAGTGGCAACCAGCCAGGGGGTTGAGGGTGAGTATGGAACCCTGAAGTTCATTCAGCACATGGAGTCTCCCCTGAGAGCAGACAAGTTTGCCTTCACTGATGACCCTGCAGAAGTCCCTGAGGATGGACAGAGGAGGTACAGAGCAGCAAAGCCAAGACTGGTGGAGAGATCCCAGTATACCAACATGGCTGCTCCCAGCATGTCTGCCCCACCTGCTGTGGTCAGTACTGTGGATGAGGAGCTCTGCAAGCAGCCTGCTGTGGAGGAATCCTCATCCAACCTGGAGGAAAAATTCCTGGCAGAGAGATCTCCAGACCATCAGGGGAATGTGGATGAACCTGCACCAAGCACCCCACAGATGGAAATTGCTGTTTCTGCTGAGACCAGTAGTCCCTCTACATGCAAGATGGCTGCCACCTGCAGAGAGACTGTTTCACCTGAGCTCCCAGGTGCTCCAGAGCTGATTGATGCTGGTGGGGGAGGGGAGCAGCACACTGCACAACATGGAGAGCAAACAGCACACATGGATGTCTCACTTGTTGCTGTGTCTGAGAATCCAATCCAGTCCTGGGCTGAGTCTTCTTTCTTGGATGAAGAGATGACTGATGGAGCTTCTATGGTTGCAGCAGTGAATGCGGACATTGCTGTGAAGTCTATGACTATTGATACTGGTAAAGCAATGGATGTGTTGGTGGTGGGTGGAGGTGAAGGGGTTAACATTGCTGACAGAGGTAAAAATGACATTTCTCCCCCTGCTGAGCAGAAAGAGGATACACCATCCAATCCTGGATCTGTGCAATCGGTATCTGCTAGAGTTGCACCAGATGCTCCCAGACACACAAATGTTTCTGCTGCTGGGAGGATTGGGGGGAGCTATGCCTCTGTTTTGGGGAGTCGCACCAAGGGGGGTGGGGGTAGTGTTGGGAATGCTAATGGTCACAATTTTGGGAGGTTTGGTGGTGGGATGGTTGGTGGGGTCAGGAGAAGGAATGTGGTACAGTTGAAGTGGGAGGGGGAAGGGAACCCACCAGTAAGGGGGAGGGTGGCGGAGTTGATTCTAGAGATGGGGTTTAAAGCCTGTGATGTGTTTGCGTTGATGTGCCCAGTAGGCAGCTATGAATACGATTTGTCATTTGTAAAACCTGAAGGCCTGGACCTGTTTTGGGAGAGATATTGGAGGTGCAGGAGCCTTCAGCAGTGGAAAGGTTTGGTGGCAAAGGTTGTTTCCAGACAGCCTTTGATAAAATCGGTGACAATCCTGGTCCGGAATGAATCCATACCAGAGGCTGATTTGGTAGTTTGGCTACGCCGACATGGTGAGGTCCTCACCCCACTGCGGAAGGTCCTGGATGAGCATAGGATATGGACAGGGGCCTGGACGGTGTCAGTGCAATTGAGGGTGCTGGGCAATGTGGTTCAGCATCTTCCCTGCTCAGCCTTTCTGGGGAGGGATAGGCTGACCATTTTCTATCAAGGTCAGCCTAAAGTTTGTAACAAATGCGGAGAGAAAGGCCATTTTGCATCATCCTGCACCATAAAGAAGTGCTCACTGTGCCAGGATTTTGGCCATTTGGCCAAAGAATGCACCGAGATTCGGTGTAATTTGTGCCAGCAGCTGGGTCATCCATACAGTCTGTGCCCAGAGGCACTACACAACCTGCCTGGACTGGAGGCTGAGCTGCAGAGGCTGGATAAAGAGGATGAGGCAGCTGATGCTAGGGAGGAAACTGTAGTTGTACCTCCTGTGTCTGTTGTGTCAGATTGTGTTTCCCCCAGTAATGTCACCCCTGAGTCTGTCCCTCCTGTCCCTAATCCTACAGTACGTAGATCCTCCAGACTGGCGGAAGCTGCTGGGGGGGCGGGTTTAGCGGATCTTCCCTCTCGGCCTACTCCACCTCCGGTACCTGTCCCCCATCAGCGCAAACGTGGTCAGGAGGTTGTGGGGGTGCCGGATAGGGGTGGAGCTGATGAGGCTCAGGGAGGGGTATCCATGTCCCATGTCTCACCTCCTGCTGGGGGGGATTCGGCTGATGAAGGGTGGAAGAGGGTGAAGGAGAAGAGGAAGAAGAAGAAGAGGAGGATGAGAAGAGCTGTCCTCTCTTCCTCAGAATCAGATCCAGGAGGGGTCCCT
Organism: Staurois parvus; assembly: GCF_062004578.1. Lineage (NCBI taxonomy): Eukaryota > Metazoa > Chordata > Amphibia > Anura > Ranidae > Staurois > Staurois parvus. The sequence goes on from NW_028321507.1 coordinate 16,577, forward strand.
CTTGGCAATACTTTTTCAGTTTTGTCAGGTGATGAGATGGTATCGGATATATCCATTTCTCTATCATCTATGGATGAGGGGGAGTCACGTACTCTGAAGAGAGCTGTTTCGGGTGATGAGAGTGTGGTAGAGGTTAAGAAACGACTACCCCAATCATCCTGATGGCAGTTCCCACTCTGTTAAAGGTGGCGACCATTAATGTCACCAGCATTAAATCTGCAAGAGCTCGTGATACGGCCTTATTTTTGCTCAGCGAGTTTGATGCTGAGATTTTATTTTTGCAAGAGACCTGGCTCAATACTTTGGCCGATGTCTATCTAGCAAAAAGGGAGTGGAGATGTGGTCCCTCCTTTTGGTCTCTTGCGGCTGAACCTTGCAGCGGAGTTGCGGTCCTTTTTAAAACCGATATGGTAACGTGCCGGCGGGTAATTGAGGTAGAAATGGGGAGATGCATTGTCTTAGACGTCTCTGTTAGGGGGCAGGACCTGCGCCTGATCAATATCTATGGACCGCAGTCAAAATGGGGCAGGAAATGCCTCCTCACAAAGATCAAGCCCTTCCTTTTTACGTCCTAGCAGGTTGTCTTTGGAGGTGACTTTAACACCATAATTAGGCCTGAAGACAGGAGAGGCTCCATAGACAGGCTGGGTTATGATAGCGTTTTTCTCAGAGATTTGGTTAGACAGGCAGGCCTGGTAGATGTGCACATTAAGCACTGCCCTGGCAGCACGGGGTTCACATTTCAGAGAGGGAATAGTCAGAGCAGGATAGACAGGTTTTTTTTAAAGGAGAACTCTGCTTTCTCGGCTCCTGAGTTGAAGGCGGTTGAGTTCTCTGACCACTGTATGCTGTCTGTGTCTCTGAATGCCTCGGACACTCCACCCAGGGGAAGGGGTGTCTGGAAACTGAATTCGGCTCTCCTGGAAGATGTAGAGGTAAGACAATCCTTTGAGGATTTTTTTCAGGCACAGGTTTCTATTCTGGACTTTTGCAGCAGTAAGTCAGAGTGGTGGGAGCTTGTGAAACAAAGGGCGATTGGACTTTTCAAGGCCATAAGTAAGAAGAAGCAGCTTGGTATGTATATTGCCTACCAGCATTTGCGGAGGAAGCTTGATCGTCTTGTCTCGTATGGAGGGGATCTAGGGGAGATCTCTGAAGTGAAGCTTCTTCTTAGGAAGTGTCATTACGACCGGCATGCCTCCTTGGTTCTGGAGAGGGATTATGGGAAATATCACTCACCTGATCCTTACCAGAACTGTAAGCAAGGCATAGCAGTTAAGACGGTCATTGGCCTGAAAGACAGTACGGGTTCCCTGATAAAGTCCAGATCAGGGATCTTGGAGATCTTTGGGTCGTATTATGCAGACCTCCTGGGAAGAAAGGACCTTAGCCGGGACAGGATGGAAAGCTTTCTGGATTCTACTCCAGGATTGGGAAATGGTGCATTGCTTTTGATGAATTTGACAGAACCAATTTCAGCGGATGAGGTAGTTCATGCTATAGACAAGCTGGCTACCAAAAAATCGCCTGGGCCAGATGGATTAACAGCTGAATTTTACAAGTGTTTTAAGTCCATTCTGGCTCCCTTTTTAGCGGAGGTTTTTAACAGCTGTCTAGAAGAGGGTTCGCTCCCTCCCTCCATGAGGCAATCCGCTGTGATTCTTCTGTCAAAAGGTAAAGACCCCTCAATGATTGAGAACTGGCGCCCCATCAGTCTTCTCAATGTTGATAGAAAGATCTTGGCAAAGATTCTATTTTGGCGCTTGTCGTCAGTAGCAGGCGATTTGTTGTCCAGCCATCAGCACTGTTCGGTCCAAGGTAGAAGTACCTTTTCAGCGGTTTTGGCTATCCGGGAGGCTTTGGAACGATGCAGGGCTGCTGGATGGAGAAAGTACTTGCTGGCATTGGATCAGGCGAAAGCTTTTGATCGAGTGAATCATGAATATCTGTGGTTGCTGCTTGGTAGATACGGCCTGCAGGGGAGGTTTATAGATTGGCTGAAGACATTATATAAAGGGGCTGAGAGCTTCCCACTTGTTAATGGTTGGGTTGGGCGGCCTTTTGAGGTCGGCTCTGGTGTGCGCCAGGGATGTCCTTTGAGCCCCCTGCTATATGCTTTCGCAATCGACCCCTTTGTAAGAAGGCTAGAGGGCGCATCGTTGTGCGGGGTGCCTCTGGGCATTGCTGGTGTGCCGCCTTTGAAGGTCATTGCCTATGCTGATGATGTGTCTGTTATTATCTCTGGGACTGAGGAGGCGCAGGAGGTGGTCTCTGTGATAGAGCAGTACACGGAGGCTTCTGGCTCTAAAGTCAACCATGAAAAGAGTGAAGTTTTCTGGATGGGTGAGGAGGGTGAAAGCTTCGAACTTCCGGATGCCTTCCCAGAGCCCCAGCAGGAAATTAAAATTTTGGGCATCAAATTTGGTCCTGGTGACTATGGTCATCAAAACTGGGAAAGCAGGTTGGTAGTTGCCAATGCCAAAGTAGCAAGCTGGAAGAGATGGAGGCTTTCCTTGAGAGAGAGGGTTGACTTGATCAAAACTTACCTGATCCGATCTTTTTATATGTCAGCTTCGTCTGTATCTTGCCGGTATCTCTCTATGCAAGGGTCTACAGCTGTTTTTTCCAACTGTTATGGAGAAATAGGCTGAACCTGATCAAACGCAATGTAACTTACCTGTCCAGGCGGGCGGGTGGCCTAGGAATGGTCAACCCGATAGTTTTCTTTTCTTTGCTCTTTTTAAAGTACAATCTTAGTAATATGTTAGCAGAGACCCCGCCGGGATGGGTGGGTATTTTTCAGTCTTGGTTTAGGCCTTTTCTGCATTGCTGGGAAGATGGCGGCCCAGTGAAAAGTCTGAGAGTCCGACATGGCAAGCTTCCGGCTTATGTTGCCCCGTGTCTGAAAATACTTCGGCAGTGGCAGGTGACAGTGGAGGATATCAGGTCCCTTCCCAGGAAGCTTCTGGGGGAGAGGATTTTGGCTTCTGCTTTCAGTGTGTTACTGGCCTTAAAGGATTGCCCAGGCTCCGTAATGAGGGAGGGATTGCGTTTAATTAACTTGGAGAGAATCCGTTTGAAGTTTAGGGATCAAGCCTGGCTCGCCTTCCATGGAAGGCTCTATGTGAGAGGGAACCTGAAGCACCGCCCTGTGGATGATCGAGATTGTCCTAGAGCAGAGTGTGTTGGTAAGGTGGAGTCTATGGACCACTTTCTGCTCCTGTGTCCCTTTAACATAGAGGTGTATAAAAGGGTGGGGAGGGTTCTGGGCATCCCCTTTCTCTATCGCATGAGTTATGCAGAGTGGGTGTACGGGGCATTCCCAGCTCACTGGGACTTTGATTTGGATACACTTTTTCTAGTTAGTATAGTTGTCCGTTACTTCACATGGAACGCACGGTGTCAGATTACCATCCGGAAGAAAGTCCTCCCTGTAGAGGTGGTGGTGCACGATATTCTGGGTGAGGTTGGGAAGATTCGGGGTCTTGAGAAGGGCAGGGAGCCTCGGGCGGTCTGGATAAGGGCGTGGAGGAATATCAGACCTGCCTTTGGTGAACTGTCCATCTCTGGGTGAGGGGCTCTTTCCTTTATACTGTTCTTTTCACTCCCGTAGTTTTTGTTGATTAAGATCTTTTTTGAAGAAGGGCTGCATGCATAAGGGGGGCGGGGTGGTTTCTTGACCTCACAGGTTTGATGTCTGGTGTAGTGATGTGAGTGGTAGTACGATTTATTTCCCCAATTATGTCATGTTCATTTCTGAGACGTTTGCTTTTGTCTTACAGCAGATTTTGCTATGTTTATTTTCATTTTGCTGTAAATATATATAATTTTTTTATATTCTGTATAATATTTTATGTTTATTGATTGCGAGACTTTTAATAAAGAAAAATTGGGAAGAATGTCCCTTACATTGGGAGTTAGTGGGAAGAATGTCCCTTACATTGGAGGTCAGTGGGAAGAATGTTCCTTACATTGGGGGTCAGTGGGAAGAATGCCCCTTACATTGGTGATCAGTGGGAAGAATGTCCCTTACATTGGAGGTCAGTGGGAATAATGTCCTTACATTGGTGGTCAGTGGGAAGAATGCTCCTTACATTGGTGGTCAGTGGGAATAATGTCCCTTACATTGGGGGTCAGTGGGCAGAATGTCCCTTACATTGGGGGTCAGTGGGAAGATTGTCCCTTACATTGGGGGTCAGTGGGAAGAATGTCCCTTACATTGGGGGTCAGTGGGAAGAATAACCCTTACATTGGGGGTCAGTGGGAAGAATAACCCTTACATTGGTGATCAGTGGGAAGAATTTCCCTTACATTGGGGGTCAGTGGGAAGAATGTCCATCACATTGGGGGTCAGTGGGAAGAATGTCCCTCACATTGGTGATCAGTGGGAAGAATGTCCCTTACATTGGGGGTCAGTGGGAAGAATGTCCCTTACATTGGGGGTCAGTGGGAAGAATGTCCCTCACATTGGTGATCAGTGGGAAGAATGTCCCTTACATTGGGGGTCAGTGGGAAGAATGCTCCTTACATTGGTGGTCAGTGGGAAGAATGTCCCTTACATTGGGGGTCAGTGGGAAGAATGTCCCTTACATTGGGGGTCAGTGGGAAGAATAACCCTTACATTGGTGATCAGTGGGAAGAATTTCCCTTACATTGGGGGTCAGTGGGAAGAATGTCCATCACATTGGGGGTCAGTGGGAAGAATGTCCCTCACATTGGTGATCAGTGGGAAGAATGTCCCTTACATTGGGGGTCAGTGGGAAGAATGTCTCTCACATTGGTGATCAGTGGGAAGAATGTCCCTTACATTGGGGGTCAGTGGGAAGAATGTCCCTTACATTGGGGGTCAGTGGGAAGAATGTCTCTCACATTGGTGATCAGTGGGAAGAATGTCCCTTACATTGGGGGTCAGTGGGAAGAATGTCCCTTACATTGGGGGTCAGTGGGAAGAATGTCCCTTACATTGGTGGTCAGTGGGAAGAATGTCCCTTACATTGGTGGTCAGTGGGAAGAATGTCTCTTACATTAGTGGTCAGTGGGAAGAATGTCCCTTACATTGGTGATCAGTGGGAAGAATGTCCCCTTACGTTGGTGGTCAGTGGGAAGAATGTCCCTTACGTTGGGGGTCAGTGGGAAGAATGTCCCTTACATTGGGGGGGTCAGTGGGAAGAATGTCCCTTATATTGGGGGTCAGTGGGAAGAATCCCCCTTACATTGGTGACCAGTGGAAAGAATGTCTCTTCAATTTGTGGTCAATGGGAAGGATTGTCTTTATATTTTTGTTTATGGAGAAGAATGCTCCTTACATTAGTGGTCACAATGCCACCAGTACAGAAAGCTAAAAAGATCTGCCAAGGGGTGTTGGAGCTGGAACTATCCAGGCACCATCATTTTTCAGGTCACCTAGGCAAAGCTCATGGAACCCCTAACAACCTCTGGAGAAATCCCACATTTCCAGAAAACCCTGGTAGATAATGGCTGCTGTAGCTGATCATCAAGTCTCTATAGCAGTTTGGTGCACAAACTTGCATTGTGACATGAAATTCAACAACCGCCATCCACGACCTCTTTGTTTCCCGCTCCCTCAACCTCCTGGCGATCACGGAAACCTGGATCCAGCCCACTGACTCTACCTCCCCTGCTGCACTCTCCTATGGAGGTCTCACCTGGACCCACTCACCCAGGCCTAACGGTCGTAAAGGTGGTGGGGTTGGTCTGCTCCTGTCACCGCAGAGCACCTTCCGAGTCCTCCCAAACCCCCCCTCCCTATCCTTCTCCTCCTTCGAGGCCCACTGCGTCCGACTATTCTCCCCAACCCCCCTGAAGATTGCTGTGATATACCGGCCTCCTGGATCCATACCCCGCTTCCTGGATGACTTCTCCTCCTGGCTACCCTTCTTCCTCTCCTCTGAGCTACCCACCATAATTCTTGGGGATTTTAACATCCCTGTCAACCTCGACAACCCGGACACAGCCCGTCTCCTCCACCTAACCTCCTCCTTTGCACTTGCACAGTGCATACAATCCACCACCCACTCCGACGGAAATATCCTTGATCTTGTCTTCTCCAACCGATGCGCTCCCCACAACCTCACTAACACCCCCTTCCCTCTCTCTGACCACAACCTGATCACCTTCTCTATCTCCTCGTCCTCCAACGCCTACCCCTCCAAATGTCACACTACTACCAGCCGTAACCTCCGCAACCTTAACCCTGCCTCCCTCCACTCTGCAGCTGATCAACTCCACGACCGCATCCTCCCCCTGTCCTGCCCCGACTTGGCTTTGACCGCCTACAACAATGCGCTCTCAACAGCCCTTGACTCACTAGCGCCTTTAACCACACGCAACACCAGACCCCGACCGCTCCAGCCCTGGCAGACTGATCACACCAAAACCCTCAAACGACAAAGTCGTGCCCTAGAGCGACTATGGCGCAAAACCAAATCCAAACAAGCCTTCACCCGCTACAAATCTGCCTTCCGCACCTACACCTCCTCCCTCCATGCTGCCAAACAGGCCTACTTCTTGACCCTCATCAAGGCCCTCTCCTCCAATCCTCGCCGACTCTTCTCTGCCTTCAACTCTCTACTCTCTCCACCCCCACCTCCACCCAGCACCTCACTCACTGCCCTTGAGATTGCCAATCACTTCAAAAACAAAATTGACACAATTCGCAAGGACATTGCCGCAACTCACACGCCCTCTCAACCTGTCCCCTCTCACACAGCTACCCCCTTATCCCCCCTCCCCCTCGACATAACCCGCAGGGACTTCGTCGCTGCTCAAACTCTCTCCAACCCCCTTCACCCTCACTCAGCTACCCCCTCATCACCCCTCTCCCACGGCCCCACCACTGCTCTGACCTCCTCTTCCACCCCACCCTACATTCCTCATACTGAAGTTCCCCCAACACTCCACACCTTTGACCTTACTACCATCGAGGAAGTCTCCAAGACCCTCTCTGATGCCCGCCTCACTACCTGCCCCCTCGACCCTATCCCCTCACAACTCCTACGACCTTCCTCCTCCTCCATCCTACGCTCCCTCACCCACATCTTCAATCTCTCCCTCTCCTCAGGCACTTCCCCTCCCCTCTGAAACATGCACACATCACCCCCATACTTAAAAAGCCCTCCCTGGACCCCAATGACCCGAACAACCTCAGACCCATCTCCCTGCTCCCATTTACATCTAAACTCCTCGAGCGCCTAGTCTACACCCGCCTATGCTCTCACCTCAACGACAACAACCTCCTCGATCCCCTACAGTCCGGCTTCCGTCCCCTACACTCCACCGAAACTGCCTTACTCAAACTCTCCAACGACCTGCTAACCGCCAAAGCTAATGGACACTATTCAGTGCTCCTACTCCTTGACCTCTCTGCGGCCTTCGACACAGTCGACCACCCCCTCCTCCTCAAAAACTACACTCCCTCGGCCTCAGAGATTCTGCTCTCTCCTGGATCTCATCCTACCTGTCAGAACGCTCTTTCAGCGTTACCTATAATGCTACCACCTCCCCCTCACTCCCCCTCTCTGTTGGGGTCCCTCAAGGCTCTGTCCTCGGGCCCCTTCTCTTCTCCATCTATACCTCCTCCCTTGGCCAACTCATACACTCTCACGGCTTCAACTACCACCTCTATGCCGACGACACACAAATCTATCTCTCAACCCCCCACCTCACCCCCTTGGTCTCAGCCCGAATCACACACCTACTGAGCGACATATCAGACTGGATGTCGCTCCACTTCCTTAAATTGAACCTCTCCAAAACCGAGTTTCTTGTCTTCCCCCCAGCCCGGACACCACCCCCCATTGATTTCTCCGTCACATCCAACAACGCTACCATCAAACCCGCCCTGCAGGCCAGAGTACTGGGTGTCATTCTGGACTCCAACCTATCCTTCCAGCCCCAAGTCCAATCTTTAACAAACTCGTGCAGACTCCACCTCCGCAACATCGCCAAAATCCGCACGTTCCTAACCCCAGAAACCACTAAACAGCTCATCCACTCCCTCATCATATCACGACTCGACTACTGCAACTCCCTCCTCACTGGCCTGCCTCGCCGCTGGCTATCCCCTCTTCAGTCCATCCTGAACACGGCTGCCAGACTCATTCACCTTCCCAACCGCTCTGTCTCCGCCACCCCCCTCTGCCAATCCCTCCACTGGCTTCCGATTGCGCAACGGATCAAATTCAAAATCCTAACGCTGACGTACAAAGCTGTCCACCATACTGCCCCGAACTACATCACTGACCTAATATCCAAGTACCGCCCAGCACGCACACTCCGCTCCTCACAGGACCTCCTTCTCTCTAGTTCCCTGGTCTCCTCCTCCCATGCCCGCCTCCAGGACTTCTCCAGGGTGTCACCCATCCTCTGGAACTCCCTGCCCCAACCCATCAGATTATCACCTACTCTCCTCTCCTTTAGGCGCACCCTGAAAACCCATCTCTTCAGGGAAGCCTACCCCACCCCCTGCTAACTTGCCTCCCTCCTCCACTCTTCCTACCACTCCATCCCCCACAGCTATCTCCTCCTGTGCCACCACCCCCTCCCTCCTAGATTGTAAGCTCGAAAGAGCAGGGCCCTTGATCCCCTCATGTTTTGCATTGTATTGGTATTGTTCTGTCACATGTTCTGTCTCCCTTTGTAATGTACAGCGCTGAGCGAACTATTGGCGCTTTATAAATACTGTATAATAATAATAATAATAATCTCGCTGCTTCAAACTTATGAGTGATGACTGTTCTACCCAATAGTTTCCAATTGCCATGTCTGCCGGTGTACTCACCTCCAATATCAGTCTCAATACTCTCAGTTGCAACCCCAGCTGCAGATGTTGTGAATCCTCGGAGGGTGATGGTGTAGTTGGCTCCATACTGGAGGGGGATTTTATATTCAGTCACATTGGGTGGAAACTGGAGAGATTCATCCACAGCAAAGGACACATTGTAATCCCTCCAGGCTGAGATATTCATCTACAAGGAATCATTTCATGGGTTATATCTTATGTCACTCATTTTATGACCAAGTAACAAAGAGAATAAATAACTAAATGGTTCTTTAGTAAGGTGAAAAGAAATCTGAAATTATTTAATGCCAATTTTTAAATGTATCTACTTTTAAAATTATTTTATGTTAATAACATTTAATGGCTTCCCAGCTGCCCTATAGCAGAAGTACTGCTACAGGGCGGCAGGACTGTGCAAAATCACACACACACACACACACACACACACACACACACACACACACACTCACACTCACACTCACACACTCACACACTCACACACTCTCTCTCTCTCTCTCTCTCTGCATTTACAGGTAGGGGCCACGTGCTGCCGCCCTACCTGTTGTACCATTGGCGGCTACAGATGTTGATCACCAGGTCCCGGCTGGAGATTCCCCGCCGGCACCCAGTGATCACTGAGAAAAAGTGACGGGTGAGACCTGTGTGTAAACAGCAGCAGTAACATGTGCAGCAGAAAAATACACAGCAGCCTGTTTCCCTAGTAAAACACACACAGTAAAAGAGCACACAGTTAACCCTTTGATGGCCACAGATGTTAACCCCTTCCTGCCCAGTGCTATTAGTACAGTGTCAGTGCTTTTTATTAGCCCTGTGTCCTTGGGATGCCAGTGGCAGTTAGTCAGTTCCCTCCAGTGTCAGAATACCCGCCGCAGTCCTGCTAAAAGTCGCTGATCGCTAGTATAAAAAAATAAATAAATAAATAAAAATTCCAGAATATATACACTGTCACTTGTAGACGCTATAATTTTCACGTAAATTAATTTACATGTGTTGGGATTTTTTTTTAGCAAAGACATGTAGCAGAATATATCTTGGCCTAAATTATGACAACATTAGATATTTTTAATTTTTTTACTGGATGTTTTATAGCAAAAAGTAAAAAATATTTTTCTTTTTCAAAATTGTCGGTCTTTTTTTGTTTATAGCGCAAAAGATTAAAAACGCACCGCTAAAAGAAATCTCTATTTGTGGGGGAAAAGGACGTAAATTTCATGTGGGTGCAGCGTTGCATGACCGCACAATTGTCAGTTAAAGTAACGCAGCGCATTATCGCAAAAAATGGCCTGGCTAGGAAGGGGGGGGGAGTGCCCATCAATGCCACCTATCAGTGCCGCCTAACAGGTCCAATCAGTGCCAGTCAGGGCCACCTATCATTGCCATATATGAGTGCTGCCTGTCAGTGCCCATCAGTAATGCCTGTCAGTGCGCATCAGTAATGCCTGTCAGTGCCCATCAGTGATGCCTGTCAATGCCCATCAGTGATGCCTGTCAATGCCCATCAGTAATGCCTGTCAATGTCCATCAGTGATGCCTGTCAATGCCCATCAGTGATGCCTGTCAATGCCCATCAGTGATGCCTGTCAATGCCCATCAGTGATGCCTGTCAATGCACATCAGAGCCACCTACCAGTGACTCCTCATTAGTGCCACCTATCAGTGCCCATCACTGCAGCCTCATTAGCACACATCAGCGAAGGAGAAAAATTACTTATTTACAAAATTTTATAACAGAAACCAAGAAACTTTTTTTTTTTTTAATTTTCATTCATTTTTAGTTTGTTTAGCAAAAAATAAAGAAACACAGTGGCGATTAATGTAAATACCACCAAAAGAAAGTTCGGTCTGTTTTAAAAAAATTATAAAAATTATGTTTGGGTACAATGTTGCATGACCGCGCAATAGTCATTCAAAGTGTGACAGCACTGAAAGCTGAAAATTGGCCTGGACTGGAAGGGGGTAAAAATGCCCGGTAGGCAAGTGGTTAATGCATAACCTATGATTAGGCGTTGATGTCAGCATGAAACGCGTCGGACGGTCTGCTGTTTCCCCCTTTTATTATGTATGTGGAGTGTATTTGGATGAAAATTCCATAGAGGTGATGTTATCGGATGTCCAGTCACCAGATTCATTTCTCCACATTATGACAGACTTGCCTATCAAACGGAACCCTCCAGTGCTATACTGTCACCACTCCCAGTGCTTCCATCTTCACTTGGACTTCCTTCCAGGTTCATGTTTTTTGGCCATTTGAATGGCCCGGTCACAATGGAATCAATCCCACACATGGAGTCACCATCACAGCATGGCACACTCCGCGTTCATGGCACGCTCTTCTGTGAATGCAGAGTACTGCCCATGTGCTTCATCGGCTTGAGCTGATGTTGTCATCTACTGAACGCTGCCACTTCTGGCCATTTACAAGGCACCTGACAGGTAGGACCCTCTTCATATATACCGCACTGACCTGCCTTTTACTGCTGGAAGAGCACGGGTCCCCGCATGGACACATACCAAACAGCGCTGGTGTCACGTGAAGTGCGGTGCATTAGAATGTTACATGTGTACAGTTTATTGCAATGCCGAACAGGAAAAGGAATGTGATGTCAGAGGAAATAATCTACAAAAGCGTAGCAACTTAACATGTATAAAAATGCGGATCAATGCACGTCAATGGAAGGCAACACACGTCCATTTTCAAACATTTTTATGCATTTTAAGTCAATTTTGACGTAAATACCACTTAATGAAAGGTCATTCTGTTTTACAAATCCCTTAATGCTTTTTTAGAAATCTGTTCCTTACAGAGCTCAGTAGTTCAAGCTGAAGTCAACACGCAAGTGAATGTCACCCAAAACCCCCCATGACCTTCTGCTCTCCTTACTTTTGCGTTCCTCCAATGGGAACTTTAGAGGAACAAAAATTGTATAATATGATAAAAACTTAAATTTGCCTTTATTTTACATCATTAGATTAACCCCTTTGTGCTGGTGCCTCCCGGCCCTTTAAGGGTTTCAGAAGCCAGGAGGCAGGGCGTGGTTTTAAGGTCATGTCATGGCGGTCACATAATCGGGAAATGTCCCGATCGAAAGAGGAGATTGGGACCTTTCCGTGACTACCGGATATGTGTGCTGGGAGCACGCAGGGCAAAGTGCTCTCAGCACATATGTTTTTCTTAATTGCACACAAAAGTGTGGCTGCTCTACGTCAAGGCCCAGATGCCGGGAGGCCACACAATTGCGTGCGGCCAGCGTGAAGAGGCTAAAATCAACAAAAGTAGACCAATAATATCATAGGCTGAACCATGGTACAGAACATTACACAATGGTTAACCCTGCTTTCAACCCAGACCTCCTGCTCTCCAGTTCCCTCATCACCTTCTCCCCCATGCTCACCTCCAGAACTTCCCCAGTGCCTCTCCTGTCCTCTGGAACTCCCCATCCCAATCTGCCCTGCTATCTACTAATTTTTCCCACCTTTTTGAAATTAATGAAAACTAATTTCTTCAGGGAAGCCTGTAGGCAGGTGGCATTCCCCTTAAAGTACATGTGAACCCTTACCTGTTAAAACAACCCATTCAGTTTAAAATGGAAATACAAGACACATCATTTGTGTATAGATAATAAAAAAAGTCTTTATAATTTTTTTATTAAGTGATCACATGACCTCTGTTCTCAGCTGCATAAGGGGCTTACAGAGGTGGGGTGGAGACTGGAAGGGGGTGTGTCACAACAGGCAGAGAAACTGATCTTCCCAGTGAACAGCTGTGCAGAGAGGTGTGTCAGTGCAGTTCTTGGCCATTGGAGGGCTGGCAGGCTGTGCAGGGGGGCATGTCAGCACAAGTCTTGTCCATTGAAGGACAGGCAGGCTGAGCTCCCAGCACAGACAGAAAACTGACCAAGCAGGGATGGAAATGCTCTCTCAGTTTGAAATAGGGAAGCAAGGGAAATGGCAGGATCACCGGGAATTTCACAGAAAGGGAGCAATACAATGAGAACAGGATACTTCTTAACACAAGTACATGTTACAACAGACAGATATATGGAATATGAAATGTTATTATTATTACTATTATTATTTTGTTGGAGTAACAAACACTTTAAGGGTTGATCCTCCTAATTGGATAAAGGATTCTGGGGTCCCTATATAAGGTAGGTGGAGTTAAAAATAAGGGGCTTTCTGCCTATTCTTTGGAGCTCACAAGAGGGAGGTTAATACATAGACTCTGTCCCCTTGTTCTCCCCTCTGAAAGATCTGCATAGTCTATGGCAGTGGTCCCCAAATTGTAGCCGAAGGACTGGATGTGGCCTTTATGCAGCCCTTTGGGCTGACCCAATGACAGGGCACTATTCCTCCCATGGTACGATGGGGCATTGGTTACGTCCACTGACACCAGGATATTTAATACTTCCATTGGGCAAAGTCTGGCCCTGCTAATGTCTGAAGGACAGCAAACTGGCCCTTTGTTTATAAAGTCTGGAGACCCCTGGTCTATGGGAGAGATTACAGCCAGGGATGGAGAGGATAGATATGCCCCTCCAAACTGAAAGCTAAGTTATTGTTCATTATTCTCAAGCCAATGTTTGGCCTTTGCTAATGCCAATTTTTGGTTGCACGGGTGAAAAGTTATTTCAGTAAAAGAATTTGTGTCAACAAGAAGCCTCTGTGTGATAATATATCAGCCAATGCCTGAGATATGAAGTGAGAGATGTGGTGAAAACCTGGCCATCCGGGTCCTGGAAGCTTGCATGTAGACCAGGTGTGTGATTATTCCTGAGGAAGTGGGGGTTACTATGTAAGTACCAGGATGATGGAAAGACTGGACCTCCAGATGTCATCTGTGCACGGGACAGCATTGGTTTAGACTGATCAACTTGTGACACCCTGCAACCTGTATGTTAAGGCCTGGTGGTCTGTGAAGGCCACATGGAACTGTGCCAGGCACCAGCCATCTTACAGGCCTATCCTGCCTCCACCATCAACGAATCCCTCACAGTTATTACCTTTTGTACCACTTGCCCTTCCCTTTAAAACTGTAAGTTCCCATGAGCAGGACCCTCCAGATCCTCTTCTATCAGATTGTAATGTAACTGTACTGTCTCCATTTATCTTGGAAAGCACTGCCAACATTTTGGTGCCAAAAAATCCTACATAATAATATTAATAATAGTATGTCAGAGCAGTGACTCCTCCCCCTCTATCTAAACAACTCCACCAGAGGTTTCATTCTGGGGCAGATGGGTTGCTTTACTGAAGGCTAATTGGCAGTTCACCTTGCAGGTAATGTAGAGAAAATTCACTTTTCAAAAGAACACCCAATCATGTGCAAGAAAGATAAAAAACAGGATTTTTCAAGTCAAAAAACAAACAAAAATTCCCAGCTCACTTAGCAGCCAGCCCACCTCAAATGGAATTGTCCTTGTCTAACGGTTTACATTTGCAAATGTATGCGTGAGCTGCAGAGGCCACGTCACGGCACCCCAGTGTACTGCCTTCCTACCTCTATGACTTGAGAGCCTCCATAGTAGGAGCACATATATAATAATGGATGGATTAAGGCCAGGTGAGCATGGAGGGAGCCCACCCTTCCTTAAAGTTACAGAAACGCACTGGAAACCCAGCAAACAGAACAATGGCAGCAAAGGTGTCCAATGTGCCACATTCACCAACTATACAGACAAATGGCAACCACCCCAACCTATAACTGACCTTTACAGAAAAGAGTAAATGGAAGGAAAAAACAAACAAAAATTCCCAGCTCACTTACCAGCCAGCCTACAGTAAACCAAATTGTCCTATCTAGCAGTTCACATTAAAAACAAGGGGGTTAGTTTCCACATATTTGTAAATACAGGCATAAGCTGCAGAGGCCACGTCATGGCACCGCAATGTACTGCAGTCCTAACTCTATAATTTGATGGAAGCTAGCTGAGCTTCACCTCATTCACTACGCTAAGGGAAAATTCCCTTACAAAGTGAACAATCTATTCCCCTTTAGTAAAGTAACCTCATTGTGTCTTAAAGGAAACAACCAGTTCTGTGTTCTCTTGTTAGTTAACTCACAGTGCTCTGGGAATCTTGTGTCATAGATACACCCTGTATGACATTTCTTTTTGTAAATTACCATGAAAAATTATATTACCACGAGAAAAAAAAAAACCTTAAACATATTTTCTAAAATGCATTCCCTTTAAAATGTCAAATAAAATTGACTCGCAACCCTTCCCTTTATATAAGGAAATTAGTCTGCAACATGTAAGCAATAACTGACCAATATGGAATTAAAAATAAATCATGTAGAATTATTTTACCTGGAATCCGGTAATCTCCCCCCATTCCTCAGAGAGTCTCCATCTAATTGTGTTATCTTCCATCGATGGAACATTCACTATATCAGGCTGACCAGGAACTGGATGGAAAATACAATGTTACAGAATCTAATCAAGGAAATCTGTCCATACACACACAGAGGTCAGAGCGTCCAATCCCCCTGAAATGAGCTGCAAAACTAGAATATACAGATATTAAACAGAGAAAGATACACATCTGCTTGTGGTTTATGCTTTGTATCCAAAAAGCTTTATTGTAACTTGCAGAAACCTACAAAGCCAAACTGAAGCACATTGCTCACCACCAGACTCCACTCCTATTCCTTCTATTCCACCAGACCCCACTCCTATTCCTTCTATTCCACCACACCCCACTCCTATTCCTTCTATTCCACCAGACCCCACTCCTATTCCTTCTATTCCACCACACCCCAATCCTATTCCTTCTATTCCACCAGACTGCGCTCCTATTCCTTCTGTTCCACCAGATCCCGCTCCTATTCCTTCTATTCCACCAGACCCCACTCCTATTCCTTCTATTCCACCAGACCCCACTCCTATTCCTTCTATTCCACCAGACCCCGCTCCTATTCCTTCTATTCCACCAGACCCCGCTCCTATTCCTTCTATTCAACTAGACCCCACTCCTATTCCTTCTATTCCACCACACCCCACTCCTATTCCTTCTATTCCAAGAGACCCCGCTCCTATTCCTTCTATTCCACCAGACTGCGCTCCTATTCCTTCTATTCCACCAGACACCACTCCTATTCCTTCTGTTCCACCAGATCCCGCTCTTATTCCTTCTATTTCACCAGACGCCACTCCTATTCCTTCTATTCCACCAGACGCCACTCCTATTCCTTCTGTTCCACCAGATCCCACTCCTATTCCTTCTATTTCACCAGACGCCACTCCTATTCCTTCTATTCCACCAGACCCCGCTCCTATTCCTTCTATTCCACCAGACCCCGCTCCTATTCCTTCTATTCCACCAGACTGCGCTCCTATTCCTTCTATTCCACCAGACCCCTCTCCTATTCCTTCTATTCCACCAGACCCGGCTCCTATTCCTTCTATTCCACCAGACCCCACTCCTATTCCTTCTATTCCACCAGACCCCACTCCTATTCCTTCTATTCAACTAGACCCCACTCCTACTCCTACTCCACCAGACCCCACGTCTATTCCTTCTATTCCACCAGACCCCGCTCCTATTCCTTCTATTCCACCAGACCCCACTCCTATTCCTTCTATTCCACCAGACTCCACTCCTATTCCTTCTATTCCACCAGACCCCACTCTTATTCCTTCTGTTCCATTAGACCCCACACCTGTTCCCTCTATTCCACCACACCCCATTCCCATTCCTAATATTCCACCAGACCCCACTCCTATTCCTTCTGTTCCACAAGAGCCCACTTCTGTACCTTTTATTCCACCAGACCCCGCTCCTATTCTTTCTTTTCCACCAGACTCTGCTCCTATTCCACCAGACCTGCACATATTCCTTCTATTCCACCAAACCCCACTCCTATTTCACTAGATTGTGCTCCTATTCCTTCTGCTCCTCCAGACCCCACTCCTATTCCTTCTATCCCACCAGACCCCACACCTATTTCTGTTATTCCACCAGACCCCGCTCCTAATGCTTTTATTCCACCAGACCCCGCTCCTATTTCTTTTATTCCACCAGATCCCGCTCCTATTCCTTCTATTACACCAGACCCCACTCCTATTCCTTCTATTCCACCAGACCCCGCTCCTATTCCTTCTACTCCACCAGACCCCACTCCTATTCCTTCTATTCCACCAGACCCCACTCCTATTCCTTCTATTCCCCCAGGCCCCACTCCTATTCCTTCTACCACTGTCATGTATACCAACCCAGAATCTAAAGATGTCATGCTCCATGTTATAGAGCTCATCTATAAAGAGTCTGTAGTTCCCCAAAGTCACCAACCAGAGCCAGGCTATCATTTTCTAAGAGAATCGGATTGGTGGGTATGAGGACGTGACAGCATTTTTTAATACCAATTTTCATTAGTTTGTATATACAGTATAATGGAGGTCTGAATGTAATTGTTGGTTGAGGGAGAAACACAGACCTGTCATTAGACAAATGCGAGGGCTGCCATTCCTGACCTCTCCTTATGAAATACCAGTTACTTGGTTGTCAGGTTGGCTTCAGTGGACTCACATTGAGTATTTAACCAATATCAGAACATCTTACATGAATGCTTGTTCCTACCCAGCGATTTTAGAAAATAAATCCAGAGACAGCCGAGGCAATTAGTATTTTCAGACAGAAATTGCAGCTTCTTTATTTCCCTTAGTACATGTTTCCCTTAAGACACATGATATGTAGCCCCCTTGTCCTAAGCAGGGTCTACAAGGTCAAGATAGTTTTTGGCTGGGCTGTAGTTAGCTCAGACTGATTGTATAGTTTTTCACCTGGTTTTTCCCTAAGCTTAAGTTGGCTTGTGATTTCTCACTGTCGCCGATAGCTGTCACTAGTATCACTGGTCATAGTATGAGATTTTGCAAACAAAACTAAGTTATGAATATATATATTTCCTTTAGCCGATCTGGTAGGATGTTGTTAGCACCGGTGCATGCTGGGGGTGGATATAAATATTTAGGACAGACCATGTGCTCACTCTCTTTCCCTGGACTGAGGCCCAGGGAGGTGCTGCTGAATGAAACTCTGCTGTTGGGCTCAATAGCCAATAGCCTAGACTGGGGCCCAACATGTGCTGAAATAGTCCTGAAGCTGTCCTGCCTGGTCTGGAGGAAATTATTCCAAAGAAGAGACCCAGGGTAGGTGTCAGGGCAGGACCACCACCCACAGACCGGAGTCCCTCAGGGCGCGGAGTCTAAGTCCCAGGCCACCTTTCACCAGGGCCCCTGATGGTGGGGATGGACTTGACGCAGCCAGGAACCAGGTCGCGGCCCCCAAAACACCCCAGCTGTGGTAATGGCTGCCGCCAATGGCGTGTAGCTGTAGGAATCAGATCAGACAATAGTGTAGTCGGGCAGGCCGGGTTGACAACAACGGGACAAACGGTACAGAACAGTAGACAAGAATCACAGGCCGGGTTCAGCAACGGGAGGTCAGATCAAAGGAAAACACAGAGAATGGTCTAGTCACAAGCCGAGTCAGATTCCAGGAGAGTCACGAGAGTATACACAGAGCTGTTGCAACACTAACACACAAGACACAAATGCAAAGGGCATGTGCGGACAACAGACTTATATGTAATCAACCACACCCCTCTGGGGGATGGACCTCAGAGGCCTGAAGGCATAAAAGACTCCCACCATGCTCTTTGCAGAAACCCAAGATGGATGCCAGCACATGGAGCAGCATAACCTCTGGGAAAAGGTAGGACCTTGACAGTAGGCCCCTTGCAGGAGAGAACCAGGAAAAAGGCAGGTTTCTCAGAAGGGCCTGGTGACTCCTTTGGAGGACACACTGAAATTTGGGAACGTGCATACAGTCTTATCAGTTTGGTTTAAAGGTTCTGACACTGAAGCTGGACATTGCTCTAAATCTGGACAGTCTGTACGTGATCTGCTATAGTATGTGGACTCCTAACCCTCCACTCCTAAATAAAACTTTAAAAAGACAAAAGTGACTGGACCCAATATCCTTTCTCGGTTCCCCCATTTTAGCCACGGACCCAACCATTGGGTGAAATGCTACCCCACCTCTGAAGGTGCCATCCTGCTTTTTGGGGGTGTCAGAGGGGTGCTACAGATAAATGACAGGCTACGTATTATGTCCAGTGTTTGATGATACCCAAACAGACAGTACTTGTGTAGGAACAGACCATTCTCTCACCTGACTCCTCTGTCCAGAAAACTTTGTCCACCAGATGGTATTCTTCCTGCTTTGTATAAAGTTTGATGAATATCTTATACCAAGTGGATGGCTGTAGATTGGTGAATGTCCCACCTTTATCATATAAATATTGACATAATCGATGATAATTAAATTCTGAACTACGACAGCATTCCACAGTAAATCTCCAGGTCTGAGGACATTGAGGAGTGCAGGAGATCCGGTAGCTGATACTGGTTGAGGTGACCCTCCCATCCATCATTGTGACTCCTGACAAAGACAACATGGAGACATTAAACTCTCAGAGATAAAATATAATACAGAGAAGATATCCGATCTCCATTATATCAGCAGGATTTCTCAATACCGGGATCTGGATTTTGCAGTCCGTTCATAAAACTGAATCTGTGGAAGTTAAAGGAGTTTTCCCCGATTAACACAGTAGAGAGCTATGTGATTGGAGGAGAGCCCACTAAAGTCAAATCACGGGATTCTCATCATGGCATTTTTTTTTACAATCCCATTCCTTTTTAGATTTACCAAAGGCTCCGGCTATGCACATTTATAAACCACACTGCTGTTCTTCATAAATGTACGGAACTCTTAAAAAAAACCCATCATGGCTGTAATACAACCACACCGGCTTCTAAATGGACCTCGGTGTCTTGTCATTAGTGATGGCCTGTTGGGTTCACGATCGAACATTCAAACTTAATGAAAGTTTGACCACGAACTTCAAACTTAATGCAAGTCTATGGGACTCGAACTTGTAAAAGTGCCCATTTTGAAGGCTTATATGCAAGGTATTGGCCAATAAAGTGATATGGGGACTTGGGTTCTGCCCTGAGGGATATGAATCAGTGAAATATTTTTTCAAAAAGTATTGATTTATATGGACAGTCATTTTTCATTGTGTAAAGTAAAAAAAAAATAAAATTAAAATTCCTTTAAATATCATGCCTGGGGGGTCCAATTAAACTACCTGCAAAGTTGCACATCTGTACAATGTATAGAACCTGCTGCAGGACTGATATATTTTTTTTTTAAATTACATTTTTATTACAAAACAAAAAACAAAACAGTGGTAGGGCCCCCCAATCTGTACACCAGACTGGTAGGAAGGTTAGGAGGGACCCCACAGTAGTTTTTTTTTTTTTAGTGTGTGGGGTAGCCCCTTAAAGCCATACCAGGCTGTTTAGGCCTGGTAGGACTTTTATGGGGAACCCCACCCCCAAAAACTGGGTGTAAAAAGCATAGCAGACCCTTGATCTGAGCATAGGCCTGGCAGGCCAGGAAAAGGGGGGGAAAGCGAGCGCCTCCCCCTCTTCAACCGTGCCAGGCCACATGCCCTCTACATGGGGGTTGCTTTTTATTAGGGGCAAGGGCTTCTTCCCCACAACCCTGGGCTGTGGTTGTAGGGGTCTGCGGGGTGTGACTTATTGGAATCTGGAAGTCGCCTTTAACAAGGGGGCCCCCAGATCCCACCCCCCCTTTATTAATGAGTATAGTGTACATAGCACCCCTACCCATTCACCAAAAAAGTGTAAAATATGAATAAAAACACAACAGTTTCTGACTTCTGAAGTCCTTTTATTAAAAAAAAAAAAAAAAGCCCAAAAATTGTTCCATGGTTGTAATCCACAGCATGTAAATCACAGCGTCCAGCGTTTTCACAACAACTCCAACTTACTAAAATAAAAAATAAAAACGACGCCCACTGACCCATCCGCACCCGCTGAGCACTTGCCGCTATCTGATATTTGCAGGTCAGATTTAAACAATTGGGTGGAGCTAACGGTGACATCACTGCTAGCTCCACTCAATTGTGCTATGATTGGCCAAAAAAATTGCACCTGACCTATGGTCAAGTGCATTGCTTTGGTCAACCACAATGCACTGTCAGAGCACAGTGCAATTATTATTCTAATTATACAGTATTTATATAGTGCTAAAAGGTTTGCTCAGCGCTGTATATTATAGTGGGGGACAGAACATGAGACAATACAGTAACAAAACAGAACACGAGGGGTTCAAGGGCCCTGCTCTTTCAAGCTTACAATCTAGGAGGGAGGGGATAGTGGTACAGGAGGAAGTGGCTGTGGGGGATGGAGTGGTAGGAGGAGTGGAGAAGATCGGCTGTTAGGTAAGGGTGGGGTAGGCTTCCCTGAAGAGATGGGTTTTCAGGGTGCGCCTAAAGGTGAGGAGGGTAGGTGACAGTCTGATGGATTGGGTTAGTGAGTTCCAGAGGATGGGGGAAGTCCTGGAGAAGTCCTGCAGTTGGGTGTGGGAGGAGGAGACCAGGGAGCTAGAAAGTAGGAGGTCTTGCAAGGAGCAAAGAGCATGGAATGGGTGGTATTTGGGTATCAGGTCGGTGATGTAGTTTGGGGCAGCATTATGAATGGCTTTGTATGTCAGTGTTAGTAGTTTTAATTTATTGCGTTGGGCAATCGGGAGCCAGTGGGGGGAATGACAGAGGGGGGTGGAGTCAGTGGAGGGAATGACAGAGGGGGTGGAGGCCAGTGGAGGGAATGACAGAGGGGGGTGGCAGAAACAGAGCAGTTGGTAAGGTGGATGAGTCTGGCTGCTGAGTTCAGGATAGACTGAAGCGGGGATAGTCTGTGATGAGGTAGGCCGGTGAGGAGAGAGTTGCAGTAGTCCAGGCGTGAGATAATAAGGGAGTGTACGAGTTGTTTAGTATTGTCTGGAGTTAGGAACGTACGTATTTTGGAGAGGTTGCGGAGGTGGAGCCTACATGAGTTTGCCAACGATTGGACATGGGGTTGGAAGGACAGGTTTGAGTCTAGAGTGACACCTAGGACTTTGGCTTGCGGGGTGGGACTGATGGTGGCGTTGTTGGTTGTGATGGAGAGGATGGCGGGAAAATTAGGAGCTCGGAAAGGTTTAATTTGAGGAAATGGAGCGACATCCAGTCTGATATGTCGTTCAGTAGGTGGGTGATACGGGTGGAGACTGAAGGGGTGAGTTGAGGGGTGGAGAGGTAAATTTGCGTGTCATCGGTGTAGAGGTAATAGTTGAAGCCATGGGAGTGTATCAGTTTGCCAAGGGAGGAGGTGTAGATGGAGAAAGAGAAGGGGTCCAAGGACAGAGCCTTGGGGGACCCCAACAGAGAAGGGGAGAGAGGGGGAGGTGGTAGCGTTATAGGTAACGCTGTAGGAGCGTTGGGATAGATAGGAGGAGAGCCAGGAGAGAGCGGAGTCTCCGATGCCAAGGGAGTGTAGTTTATTAAGGAGGAGGGGGTGGTCAACTGTGTCGAAGGCCGCGGAAAGGTCAAGGAGTAAGAGGACTGAGTAGTGGCCATTAGCTTTGGCGGTTAGCAGGTCATTAGTGATTTTGAGTAGGGAGGTTTCGGTGGAGTGTAGGGGATGGAAGCCAGACTGTAGTGGATCAAGGAGGTTGTTGTCAGTGAGGTGGGCACTTAGGCGATTGTAGACTAAGCGCTCAAGGAGCTTGGAAGTAAATGGCAGCAGGGAGATGAGTCTAAGGTTGTTCAGGTCGGTGGGGTCCAGGGAGGGTTTTTTGAGTATGGGGGTGATGTGCGCGTTCTTTAGGGGGGACGGGAATGTGCCAGTGGAGAGGGAGAGATTGAAGATGTGGGTGAGGGAGCGTAGGATGGAGTAGGAGGGTGACCGGAGGAGTTGTGTGGGGACAGGGTCAAGGGGGCAAGTGGTGAGGTGGGCTTCTGAGAAGACCTTAGTGACCTCCTCAGTGGTAACAGTGCTGAAGAAGCAGAGTGTTGGGGAAGTTATAATGTGCGGAATGTTAGGTGTGGTGGGGGGCAGGGTGGTTGCAAGGTCAGAGGAGGGGAGAGTTGATGGGGTAATGGTGGGAGGGAGGCTAGGTGGGAAGGTAGGTTGAGCATTGGCGATGTCCTTACGGATTGCGTCGATCTTATTTTGGAAGTGATTGGCAATCTCATGGGCGGTGAGTGAGGTACTGGGTGGGGGTGGGAGGGAAGAGAGTAGGGAGTTGAAAGTGGAGAAGAGCTGGCGGGGATTAGAGGAGAGGGTGTTGATGAGGGTTACGAAGTAGGCTTGTTTGGTGGCATGGAGGGAGGAGGTGTAGGTGAGGAAGGTGGATTTGTAGAGGGAGAACGCTCGAGGGAATCTGGCTTTGCGCCATAATCGTTCCAGTGTGCGACTGCGTCGTTTAAGATTTTTATTGTGGTCGTTCTGCCAGGGTTGAAGCGGTCGGGGTCTAATGCTACGTGTGGTTAAGGGTGCTAAGGAGTCTAAGGCAGCTGACAGCGAGTCGTTATACGCAGTAGTGGCCAGGTCAGGGCATGACAGTGGAAGGATACTGTCGTACAGACGGTCAGCTGCAGAGTGGAGAGGGGCCGGGTACAGGTTGCGGAGGTTACGGCTGGTGATGGTTTGACGTTTGGGGGGGAGATGTTAGAGGACGGGGAGATGGAGAACATAATGAGGTTGTGGTCAGAGAGAGGGAAAGGGGAGTTTGTGAGGTTGTGGGGGGTGCAGAGATGGGAGAAAACAAGGTCCAGAGTGTTCCCGTCGGTGTGGGTGGAGGACTGTGTGAGTGCAAAAGCAGAGGTTAAGTGGAGGAGTTGGGATGTGGCCGGGTTGTTGACATTGATAGGGATATTGAAGTCTCCAAGGATGATGGTGGGTGGCTCAGAGGAGAGGAAGAAGGGCAGCCAGGCGGAAAAGTCGTCAAGGAAGCGGGATACGGGTCCAGGAGGCCGATAGATTACTGCAATCCTCAGAGGGGTGGGAGAGAAGAGTCGGATGCAGTGGGCCTCAAATGAGGAGAAGGATAGAGAGGTGTGTGGGCGTGTGGGGCGTGCCAGGCAAACAGTCTGTCAAATGCCCTTATCCTGCTCGTGTGCTTGCTGAACACATACGTGCCCTATGGAGATTTGTCTGTGTATGGGCAATTTGTAGGAAAGTGTGAGGACACACAGGGAGATTGCCTGCTGTTCAATGGAGCACTTTCCAAGGCTTTGTATATGTAACACCGTACCGGACATGTTGATGGATAGGTTAGGTAAATTTAGCTTTTTTGGAGCTCCCCTGTAATCAGTGGAGCAGTTTGTGAATGTTTTGGGCTGTTCTGGGTTTCACGGGCTGAGAGTTTGATTGCTTTCCCCTGTCTTCTGGAGGATTCCAGAACATAGTGGGCTGGGAGGTGGAAAATCAACAACCTGAATATTTATGTTGTCTCGGCCAATCCCTGGGGAAGGATGCCCAGTGGGTGGCTGGGGAGTGCATAAATAGGTGGAAGTCTGGGGCAGTCCAGTTCTTGTCTAGGAGGAGAAGTTCCCAACCTGAAAGGCTGCTGCCCTTCCAGGCAGCCCAGCTGAAATTCTATCTGTGCTCATCAAGGTCCCAGCTATGCTAAGGATCCTATTTGCTGACAGATCTCTGGAACTAATCTAGGAATCTTACTGAGGCTTTGGTCTGAAGAATTCATTGGGGAAATGTCTGACTGATATTGGAAGGAGGCATCCAAGTATCTGGGATGCTATCCCCTGTACATCAGTGGAAGAGTTTGCCTTGCCTGGGATATTTCTGATGGTGTCTCAGTGCTGTCCAATTTCTGGGCAAATACTAAAGCAACTGTTCTAAGGAGTTGTGCCAAAGTGAAGAGAATTCTCTTATTACTGTTCCATTTTACTGGAGTATTACACGGCTTCCAATGTCCTATTCAAATTTATTTAGCAATAAATAAAAAAAGGTAACCCCTAGACCAGGGGTCTCTAATCTTTACAAACAAAGGGCCAATTTGCTGTCTTGATTATGGGGGGCAGACTTTGCTCGATGGAAGTAGAAAATGTTTTGGTAGTAGTGGATATAACCAATGCCCTACCATTGGTATCATTGACAGGAAAAGTTCCTCTTTATTGTTATCATTGGGAGGAATAGTGCCCAAACATTGGCATCAGTGGGAAGGATAGTGCCCCATCATTAGTGTCAGTGGGAGGAATAGTGTCCCATCATTGGTATCAGTGAGAGGAAAAGTTCCTCTTCATTGGTATCAGTGGGAGGAATAGTGCCCAAACATTGGCATCAGTGGGAAGGATAGTGCCCCATCATTAGTGTCAGTGGGAGGAATAGTGTCCCATCATTGGTGTCAGTGGGAGGAATAGTGCCCCATCATTGGTGTCAATGGGAGGAATAGTGCCCCATCATTGGTGTCAGTGGAAGGAATAGTGTCCCATCATTGATGTCAGTGGGAGTAATAGTGTCCCATCATTGGTGTCAGTGGGAGGAATAGTGCCACATCATTGGTGTCAGTGGGAGGAATAGTGCCCCATCATTGGTGTCAGGGGGAAGAATAGTGCCCCATCATTGGTTTCAGTGGGAGGAATAGAGCCCCATCATTGGTATCAGTGGGAGGAATAGTGCCCCATCATTGGTATCAGTGGGAGGAATAGTGCCCCATCATTGGTATCAGTGGGAAGGATAGTGCCCCATCATTAGTGTCAGTGGGAGGAATAGGGCCCCATCATTGGTAGGGATAGTGCCCCATCATTGGTATCAGTGGGAGCAATAGTGCACCATCATTGATGTCAGTGGAGGCAATAATGACCCGTTTTTGCTTTCAGGGGGAGTAATAGGGACTTGTATCAGTAGAAGGAATAGTGCTTCATAGTTGGTGTGTCAGTGGGATCAAGAGTGCCCCATCGTTGGTGTCAGTGGGAGAAATAGTGCCCCAAGGGACGGATGAAGGCAAGCAAAGGGCCACATCCGGCCCTTGAGCCAGAGTTTGGAGACCACTGCCTTGAACTGTTCATTGAGCCAGAAAGAGTGACTATTGCTGTGTGTGCCTGGCTGTCATTGCACTACACTGGGCAAAGAACCTAAGGAAAATCAGCAGGCCTTATGGGGGTGAGTGCTAGATGGGAAAATGCTGTCAGATACATTTAATGAATTTGAGTGGCAGTTGACTTCCGCCTGATCTTTGCATTCCCATAGACTTGTATGGGGGGAGAAGCGGTTTCTGACATGAACAAAAGCTGATCAACACAGATCCTCAGGCCTCATTCACATTGACATTGTCGAACCTGCCTTTATATGTATTTAGAGGACATTTCTGAATGTATATATATATGCATTTTCAGTGCTGTCATTCACACCATTCAAGGTCCTCTCCTGAGGAAGTTAGTTTTGATGAAACATGTTGAATGGAGTCATTACCATCTGCTGAGTGCTTATTCCTTAGGATGTACACAATGCTGAGCTATTCACAAAATTGGTGGAAGACACAGAGGAGTCATTGGAAACTTGTCTAAACATATTTTTTACCAAGCACATTCCATATGGGTCTTGGAAGATTAGGAATTGTTTTAGAGGGGATTCTTTTTTAAGATATACAGTACACAGTTTTATTTTCACTTATATTTGATTATTTCAGATTATGATTGGTAAAATTTCATTTTCGGATGTATAATCTCAATTATTGTTTGATAGTTTAAACCAGTGGTCTCCAAACTGCAGCCCAGTTGCTAAAGCTAGAATTCTAAAACTAACAACATCATATAAATTGCCAAACATGGGCAAAACAAGCCCCAGAGCATGGCTTGTTGTGATCTTCTATTCAGTAGCACACCAGAAATTTTACACAGACACACAGCACATCATGTAGAGTGGGCTTTGTTAGAGTAAGAAACCAGAAAAACTTTTTTGGTTAGCAATTGGACAGTATGCACTTGATATATATATATATATATATATACAGAGGGATATCTGCCAGACCTGATTTGGGATAAGCAAATCACTATGTCTTTTTTTCTCATGCTGTATACCTAAGCAAATATAACAATTTGATACAGATGCCTTGAAGCCTTTTTGCTGTTCCATTACTCCAAAGGGAGTGAGCAGGCAGAGTACATGTAAAAAAAAGAACATCTGAACAGTTCCATCAGTGTGCCCTGTCCTGTATCCTTCCCGGCTGCCATCAGTCACCCAGTGGGCTGGGAACTATATATACACCTCTCAAGCCCAATTTACTGGACCATGTGTCTGTGGTCATGTGAACTTTACTACTGACCATGTGATCTAGTGACATGGAAACCTTGCCCTCCATGTGCAGGTGAAGGAGAAAGTGATGGCAGCTGGGAACCTGCCTCTACAGTGCAGCACAGGCCACAGATTCCTGAAAGGGGGCAGAATCCCCCAGCTAGAAAGACTTGTAAAGCAACAACTGGCTAAAGTGGTATTTAGGCGCTGGGCATGAGGGATGTATTTTTTTTTGCACTCCAGCAGCTGGGGCTGCATGTTTCAGCTGGGGAACAGATTGCAGCCCTGGTCCAATGCTGATGCTTTTTCCTGACCAGATGAGCCATATGGTAGATCTCTAAAACCCATTGATATACTGTCATCCATCTTGGTAGAGACTGCTGAGAAAAAATCGTGTATAATGGGGACAGAGGGGGAAAGGGAAGAGCTGAAAGGAGGAAGTAGAGGAGTGTGGCTGTAAGGAGAACCATAAATAGATAAGTGCTGCTTTATATATCCAGAATACAATCATAATCTCAATAAATCAATATGGTGACACCATCAGTAGTCCATAGAATTAGTGCAAATTGTGCAGACCCTTAACAGTGCCTGTGCTTATTCTTATTAAAGTGCCAATTTGTAAACTGTGCTCCCCGCCAGTGCACCAATTCTATGGACTATTGATGGTGTCACCATATTGAAATATTGAGATTGGGATTGTATTGTGCATATATAAGGCAGTGCTTATCTACCTGTGTAGATATACTGTAACCTTGAGGGACAGCACCCAATGTAGAAGCAGCAGCCAATATTTATTTACTGCATATGTATTTGGTATTTATCTTATTTTAATACATTTTTTGAACACTTTATCACAGGTATTTATAACATAATTTTCATTAATCCTGAGCACAGGATATAAACTTTTGTAAGCAGAACCAACCTGTGCACATACACAAAGAACACAAAGAAACGCAAAATACATGAAGAAAAAAACCCCCCAAACATCCTCCCAAAAACACTACAGGCAAAACAACACCCTTTTTTAATAAAATAAAAGAAAACTGCTAATATATAAAAGAAAAACTCAAATAAAAAAAAGGGGGATAGAAACAATGCAGCAACAGAACCTGCTGACACACACACACATACACGCACGCACACACACACACGGTCCCAGCAAATCATAATGAATTCAGGTGAGCTTCCACTTCACTCTCCATAGACACACAAACTGTGATTCACTGTAAAGCATCAGTATCATATACAATACAAGACATAGTGATACTGTATATGGCACCGATACTGTATATATAGCACAGGATATATTACTGTATATAGCAAAGGCTATGGTACTGTATATAGCAATTTCTATGGAAAGACATGAACACTGTTCAATACGTTATTTGCATAGTGCATTGTGGGTACTACACAGTGAGGAGTCATTGGGGAAAGACCTTTCTGTGTTGGTGGTGATTTCTCACTAGAGAAAAGCCAATGTGTCTGCCGGAAGTGGGATCTCATGGGGAAAGACTTTTATGTGTGCTGGGGGTGAGATCTCACTGGGGAAAAGCCAATGTGTGTGCTAGATATTGGATCTCAATGAGCAAAGATTTGTCTGCTGGAGCTGAGATCTCCCTGGAGAAAGACCAATGTGTGTGCTGGAGGTGGGATCTCACTGGGGAAAGACGTATCTGTTTTCTGGAGGTGGGATCTCACTGGAGAAAAGCCAATGTGTATCCTGGAGGGAAGATCTCAATTGGGAAAGCCCTATCTCTTTGTTGGGGGTGGTATCTCACTTGGAAAAAGGAAATTTGTGTACTGGAGGTGGGATCTCTCTGGGAAAAAGTCAGTTTGAGAACTAGAGGTAGGATCTCACTTGGAAAAGCCAATTTGTGTACTGGAGGTGGGATCTCCCTGGTGAAAAGCTAATGTGTTTGCTGGAGGTGGGTTCTCACCTAGGAAAGACATCAGTTTTCTGGGGGTGGGATCTCACAGGGAAAAAGCCAATGTGTGTGCTGGGGGTGGGATCTCACTGGGAAAAATCCAATGTGTTTACTGGAGGTGGGATTTCACTTGGAAAAAGCCAATTTGTGTACTGGAGGTGGGCCCCCACTTGGAAAAAAGCCAATTTGTGCACTGGAGGTGGGGTCGCACTTGGAAAAAGCCAATTTGTGAACTAAAGGTATGATCTCACTTGGAAAAGCCAGTTTGTGTACTGGAGGCGGGATCTCCCTGGTGAAAAGCTAATGTGTGTGCTGGAAGTGGGATTTAACTGAGGAAAGACTTATTTGTGTGCTGGAGTGTGATCTCACTGGTGAAAAGCCCTATCTGTGTACTGGTTGTGAGATCTCACTGGAGAAAAACCAATGCATCTGCCAGAGGTGGGATTTCACTGGGGAAATACTTTCTGTGTGCTGGAGGTGGGATCTGACTGGTGAAAAGCCAATGTGTTTGTTGGAAGTGGGATCTCACTGGGAAATACCAGTGTGTGTACTGGAGGTGGGATATCACTGGGGAATGACTTAACTGTTTGGCCTTTCCCCAGTGAGATTCTACATCCAGCAATGTGTGTGCTGGAGGTGGGATCTCAATAGGGAAAAACCTATCTATTTTCTGGGGGTGGGATCTCACTTGGAAAAAGCCAATTTGTGTACTGGAGGTAGGATCTCACTTGGAAAAGCCCTATCTGTGTACTGGTTGTGAGATCTCATGGGAGAAAAAAAATGCATCTGCTAGATGTGGGATCTTACTGGAGAAAGACCTTTCTGTGTGCTGGAGGTGGGATCTCACTGGGAAAAAGCCAATCTGTGTACTGGAGGCAGGATCTCACCTGGAAAAAGCCAGTTTCTGTACTGGAGGTGGGATTTCACTGGTGAAAAGTCAATGTGTTTGAAGGAGGTGGGATCTTACTGGGAAAGACTTATTTGTGTGCTGGGGGTGGGATATAACTGGGGAAAGACTTATCTGTTTGCGGGAGATGGAATGTCACTGGGGAAAGAACTATCTGTGTTTGGGGAGGGGTGGAAATCTCACTGGGAAAAGATCAATGTGTGCTGGAAGTGGGATTTCACTGGGGAAAGACCAGTGTATGTCCTGGGGGTGGATCTCACTGGTGAAAAGCCAACGAGTTTGCTGGAGGTGGGATTTCATTGGGGAAAGACCAATGTGTTTGCTAGGTGTGGGATTTCACTGGGAAAAGACCAATGTGTGTGCTGGTGGTGGAATCTCACTGGGGAAAGATCAATATGTGTTCTAGGGGGTGGGATCTAACTGGGGAAAGACTTATCTGTTTGAGGGGGTGGGATACCACTAGGAAAAAGTCAATGTGTGTATTGGAGTTGGGTCCCACTTTGAAAAAGCCAATTTGTGTACTGGAGGTGGGATCTCACAGGGAAAATCCCTATCTGCGTGCTGGTTGTGAGGTCTCACGTGAGAAAAACCAATGCATCAGCAGTGTGCTGAAGGTGGAATATCAATGGGTAAAAGCCAATATGTGTGCTGGAAGTGGGACATCAATGGAGAAAGAACTATCTCTTTTCTGGGGATGGGGTCTCACTGGGAAAAACTTTTCTGTGTGCTGGAAGTGAGATCTCAATGAGGAAAGACCAATGTGTGTGCTGCAGCTGAGATCCCACTAGGGAAAAGCCAATGTGTGTGCTGGAGGTGGGATCTCAATGTGGAAAGACCTATCTCTTTGCTGGGGGTGGGATCTCACTGGGAAAAAGTCAGTTTCTGTGTGCTGGAGGTGGGATATAACTGGGGAAAGACTTATATGTTTGATGGAGACGGAATCTCACTGGGGAAAGACCTATCTGTGTTTGGGGTTGGAATCTCACTGGGAAAAGATCCATGTGTACTGGAAGTGGGATTTCACTGCTGAAAAGCCATGTGTTTTCTAGAGGTGGGATTTCACTGTGGAAAGACTAATGCATGTGCTGGGAGTGGGATTTCTCCGGGGAAAGATCAATGTGTGTGCTGGGGTTGGGAGCTCACTGGGGAAAGACCATTATGTGTGCTGGAGGTGGGATTTCACTGGGGAAAGACCATTATGTGTGCTGGAGGTGGGATCTCACTGGGGAAAGACCATTGTGTGTGCTGGAGGTGGGATCTCACTGGGGAAAGACCATTGTGTGTGCTGGAGGTGGGATCTCACTGGGGAAAGACCAATGTGTGTGCTGGAGGTAGGATCTCACTGGGGAAAGACCATTGTGTGGGCTGGAGGTGGGATCTCACTGGGGAAAGACCATTGTGTGGGCTGGAGGTGGGATCTCACTTCTGCAGCATGTTCTGTTTAGCTAAATTCAAGACTGGGGCAGAATCCACCAGGGACACACAAAGTAATAGAACATACATTTTATATACGGTAAAAAAAAGTAAAGTAGTACTAAATGCTAAACATTTCTACCTTTCCTGAATTATTAGAATTGGTGTAAAAAGTCCCAGTACTAGTGATACCAGTCTTCCCCATATACATACCTGGTGTCTCTCTTATACCTGTTGGGTCCTCCAAGAGACTCGCTGCTCCCCAAAAGTCTTGGATGCAGATGGAAGAGAGGTGATTGGCTCTTGCAGCTGACTGTCAAGACCTGGGTGGAGGAGCAGGGGCTTGGCTTGTCAGGTGTTGTGTGTTCAATGGAAACACACAGCCCCAGCTTGGAGACCGTATGCACAGGTGTCTCTTTAGCAGTAGCTACTTAAGGGAGACACCTGCAAACACGAGCAGGGTGCAGTGGCTGTGGGACCAGCCACCTAAGGAAAAATACAAAAATTCAAGGAAGCAGACTATACATAATGGATTTTCTTGAATTACATTTACAAGAAAGGTAGGATTTAGTAGGACTTTATGGAAGGATATGTACATTTGTTCTCAATTTACAGTACAGAGTTCACTTTTCACACTGTGTATATGATGGACGTGTTATGTGTTCTTGTACTCACCTATACAGGCAGCAGTGGGAGGAGTCCATTCCGGGGAGGCATGGGGGTTGTTACAACTCATTGAGCTAAATGTTGGATAATATCCAGATTTACACCGTATTGTTATCCTGTCTCCCTTCTCAATATACTCCAAGTTCATAAAGAGACTGTCCACATGGTCTATGGTGGGCTTCTTACACTGAGCTGTGGAAGAAGGAGATAAAAGCAGATGATTATACATTATATACAGTGTGAGGAGTAAAGTGATTGTGTGTGATGGGACGGATCCATTGATGTGACCTTTCAGTGGTGTATGGACCATGGTCTGACCTCATCATTATAGGATGTTCCTGGGATCTGTCTGCAGTATTTTATGAAGACAATTACTAGAACATTCATCAGGAAGCCATCAGTATGGAGAAGATTATGGAGGAATCCTGATACTGCGGGAACCCATCACCTGCCCCCTCCTATGACATGTGGGTTATTGAAGTGAACATTTTATTTATATATCCATCAGGTATCTTAGAAAATCCTTGAAATACAATTTTATTTCCATTAGAGATTATTCAGACTGAGCATTTTACCTTAGTTTCTCAGTGTTCATTGTCAGAGTGTAACTGTATTTTCAGTGACGTCACTCTGGGGTATGGTATGAAGAGTATTGATGATCATAGAGGCCCGGGTTTGATTCAGGGGCTGTGTTGTGACCCATGCTGAAAACCTGATAAACCCAAACTTTTCTGTGAACTCTGTAAAGTCTATGGAGGGCAAATTCTGCTATGAAGTTAGGGACCTCACTGGAGAAAAACCAATGTGTGTACTGGAGGTGGTATCTCTCTGAGGAAAGACATATTTGTGAGTTCTGGAGGTGGGATCTCAGTGGGGGAAGACCAGTGTGTGTACTGGAGGTAGGATCTCAGTGGGGAAAGACCAGTGTGTGTGGTGGAGGTGGGCTCTCACTGGGGGAAGACCAGTGTGTGTACTGGAGGTAGGATCTCAGTGGGGAAAGACCAGTGTGTGTGGTGGAGGTGGGCTCTCACTGGGGGAAGACCAATGTGTGTACTGGAGGTAGGATCTCAATTGGGAAAGACCCATGTGTATGCTGGAGGTGGGATCTCACTGGAGAATGGCCTATGTGTGCACTGGAGGTAGGATCTCACTAATTGAGAATAACCAATGTGTGTGCTGTAGATGTGATCTCACTGTGGAAAGACCAACATGTACTCTGGTGTTAGGATCTCACTAGACAAACACACGTGTGTGCTGGAGGTGGGATATCATGGGGGAAAGACCTATGTGTATGCTGCAGGTGGTATCTCACTGGGAAAAGACCTAACTGTGTGTGCTGGGATTGGCTCTTACTGGGAAAAGACCAATGTGTATACTAGAGGTAGGATTTCTCTGGGGAAAGACCAATGTGTGTTCTGGAAGTGGGATCTCACTGGAGAAAGGCCAGTGTTTGTGCTGTAGGTGGGATCTCACTGGAGGAAGACTAATGTATATTTTGGGGATGGGATCCCATTGGAAGATGACAAATGCATATTTTAAAGTGGGATCTCACTGGAGAAAGGCTAATGGGTGTGTTGGAGGAGGAGTCAAACTATAGAAAGACCATTTTTATAGCAGTAGAGAGCCTCTCACCGACCAGCAGGATAAGTACACATTTTTCTTAAATTAAATAAAAAAAAGTTAGGCTTTATATGACTTTAAGGAAGTCAATTTGTTCTGAATATATTGTTCATAGTTCAGTTCTCATACCGCATATATAATGGCAGTGTCCTGTGTTGTTGTACTCACCTATACAGGTAATAGTGGGTGGAGTCCACTCCTGGGAGGTGTGGGGGTTTTCACATTTCATTGTTTCAGATGTTGGATGATATCCAGATTTACAATGTACTACTATCGATTCTCCCTTAACATAATTCTTCTTGTTTACATAGAAACTGGACATATTTCCAATGGTTGGCTTTCTACAGTAACCTATAAAACAAGATAAAACCATATCATTGTACATGATATACAGTGTGAGGAGTAAAGTGATTGTGTGTGATGGGATGGATCCTTTGATGGGACTTTTCAGTGGCCTATAGACCATGGTCTGACCTCCTCATTATGGGAGGTTCCTGGGATCTGTCTGCAGTATTCTATGAAGACAATTACTAGACAATCCATCAGGAAGCCATCAGTATAGAGCAGATTATGGAGGAGTCCCGATATTGTGGGGTGCCATGACCTGCCCCCTGCTGTGACATGTAGGTTATTGAAGTGAACATTTTATTTATATTTCCATCAGGTGTCAGACTATCATTGAAATATAATTTTATTTGTTTTGAAGATGATATAGACTGAGTGTTTCTCCTTATTTTCCCAGTTTTCTTTGCTGCAATTTAACCTAACCAACCTATACTGCAGGTTAGGGCAGTATAGTGGCAGGTTAGTGCAGTATAGAGGACGGTTAAGACAGTATAGAGGACGGTTAAGGCAGTACAGTGGCAGGTTAGTGCAGCATAGTGGCAGGTTAGTGCAGTATAGAGGACGGTTAAGACAGTATAGAGGACGGTTAAGGCAGTACAGTGGCAGGTTAGGGCAGTACAGTGGCAGGTTAGGGCAGTACAGTGGCAGGTTAGGGCAGTACAGTGGAAGGCTAGGGCAGTACAGTGGAAGGTTAGGGTATTACAGTGGCAGGTTAGGGTATTACAGTGGCAGGTTAGGGTATTACAGTGGCAGGTTAGGGCAGTATAGTGGCAGGTTAGGGCAGTATAGTGGCAGGTTAGGGCAGTACAGTGGCAGGTTAGGGTATTACAGTGGAAGGTTAGGGTATTACAGTGGCAGGTTAGGGCAGTACAGTGGAAGGTTAGGGCAGTACAGTGGCAGGTTAGGGTATTACAGTGGCAGGTTAGGGTATTACAGTGGCAGGTTAGGGCAGTATAGTGGCAGGTTAGGGCAGTACAGTGGCAGGTTAGGGCATTACAGTGGCAGGTTAGGGCAGTATAGTGGCAGGTTAGGGCAGTATAGTGGCAGGTTAGGGCAGTATAGTGGCAGGTTAGGGCAGTACAGTGGCAGGTTAGGGCAGTACAGTGGCAGGTTAGGACAGTATAGTGGCAGGTTAGGGCAGTACAGTGGCAGGTTAGGGCAGTATAGTGGCAGGTTAGGGTAGTATAGTGGCAGGTTAGGGTAGCACAGTGGCAGGTTAGGGCAGTATAGTGGCAGGTTAGGGCAGTATAGTGGCAGGTTAGGGTAGTACAGTGACAGGTTAGGGTAGTACAGTGGCAGGTTAGGGCAGTACAGTGACAGGTTAGGGTAGTACAGTGACAGGTTAGGGCAGTACAGTGGCACGTTAGGGCATTACAGTGGCAGGTTAGGGCAGTACAGTGACAGGTTAGGGTAGTACAGTGACAGGTTAGGGCAGTACAGTGGCACGTTAGGGCAGTACAGTGGCAGGTTAGGGCAGTACAGTGGCAGGTTAGGGCAGTACAGTGACAGGTTAGGGGAGTACAGTGGCACGTTAGGGCAGTACAGTGGCAGGTTAGGGCAGTACAGTGGCAGGTTAGGGCAGTACAGTGACAGGTTAGGGCAGTATAGTGGAAGGTTAGGGCAGTATAGTGGCAGGTTAGTACAGTTGTCACGGTCTGGGTCAGGTTCAGAGACCAGTTGCTGTAGCAGTGCTAAGGCTTACCTGAAACCAGCAGGATAGGTACACAGGCAGGTCACCCTGGGAATGACGCAGGCTCACCTGAGGTAAGAGGTCTAAGCACTAACCGGTTTTCACCAGTGCTCCTAATGGTGGAGATGGATTTGGCTGCATGTTGGTACCAGGTCGCAGATCTCAGGATCACCCCATCAGGGAATGAACAAACCGGAAACCAGTAGCAGATCGAACAAGTTAAGGATCAAGCAGAAGCGGAGTCAGTCAACAAGCCAAGGGTCGGTCACAAACGGTAGTAGATGAGGATGAGGCAAAATCGTAGTCCAGGAACAAGCCAAAGGTCGGTAGCGAAGGTGTAGACGGCAGCAGGAGAGACAAGCGGGATATTGGCTGGAAAGCACAATAATCTGGCAACCAGGAAGTGCAGAGACATGGCTTTTATCAGGAAGTTCATGGGAGGATCAAGAAGTTCAAGGTTCAACAGAAAACAAGGAACAAGGCAGGATTGTCCAATAGATCAGGCAGAGTGTTGTCCAGCATCTCAGGTAGCTCAGTGAGAAGAGTTACTGCCTGACACAGTAGAAGTCCCAGGTTCAAGTCCAGGCCTTGACAGCAGTGTTGTGGCAGGTTAGTGCAGTGTAGTGGCGGGTTAGGGAAGCGTAGTGGCAGGTTATGGCAGTGTAGTGGCAGGTCAGAGTGGGTGATAAAGTGGCAGTATAGTGGAAGGTTAGGGTAGTACAGAGGCAGGTTAGCGCAGTATAGTGGCAGGTTAGTGGAACTTGCAGAAGACTGGAACCAGGTCATAGTTCCCAGCAGGGCTGCATCTAGCCTGTCTGATGTGGGGGTGCAGTAAAAAATGTCAGGGGGGAAGAGGATATTAGGTCAGCAAGGCAGTGTACAGAGGGTAACCAGGGCAGAGATAGAGCCATAAGATTATAGGGCAATGCACAGAGACCATTAGCTTGTAAGGCAGTGTACAGGGATCTGCAGGGCAGAGGATAGGGGTCAGTATAGTGGCAGGTTAGGGTAGTAGAGTATTAGGCTAGGGCAGTATGTGTTGTCATGGTGTTACCTCATGATTTGCAATCAAAGACTTGCAGGCTGCTGTTTTCTCCTCCACTTTGCTCTTCTTCAGCTGCTAGATTAACCTCAGTAAAGGGGTCTGCGAGGGGGAGTGGAGGCAGCCACACCTCCAGCTCCGCCCACCAACTCTGGCTGCCTTGGGAGTCATTGTAGATCCTCGTGGGACAACCTAAGAAGATTAGATGACTGGGGAGTGTTATAGGTCACCTCCCCACCTCGTTGTATATACAAAGCGGCACAGACAGGGGAAATCCACCTGTCTGAAGCAATGGTTCAGCAGCAAGGCACAATCTCCAGTGTGGAGGAGGGCGAATGTTGGCTTTGGGGGGGGGCGTGACTGAAATCTGGGGGGCATAGCACACCCTTGAACCCCCCTAGATCCAGCCATGGTTCCCAGGCATGCCCAGATGCAGAGACCACTCATATGTGCAGAGTACAGATGGCAGGAAACGAGCCGAGGTATGGGCACACAACAGGCAAGTAAAACCAGTAGACCAGGGGTCTCCAAACTTTATAAAAAAGGGCCGGTTTACTGGCTTTCAGACTTAAGGGGGGCTGGACTGTAGCCATTGGGAGTAGAAATTATCCTGCGCTATTGGGAGTAAACAATGCATCTTTGGCATTAGAGGGAGGAATAGTGCCCTATTCTTGGTGTAAGTTGGAGAAATAGTGTCCTCATCGTTGGTGTCAGTGGGAAGAATTGAGCCCCATTGTTAGTGTCAGTCGAAGGAATAGTACCTCATGGTTTGTTTCAGTGAGAGGAATAGTGCCCAATTGTTGTTGTAAATGGGAGGAATAGTGCCCCATCATAGGTGTCAATGGGAGGGTTAGTGCCCCATCAATGGTGTCAGTGGGAGGAATAGTGCTCCATCATTGGTATCAGTGGGAGAAATAGTGCCCCATCATTGGTATCAGTGGGAGGAATAGTGCCCCATCATTGGTGTCAGTGGGAGGAATAGTGCCCCATCATTGGTATCAGTGGGAGAAATAGTGCCCCATCATTGGTATCAGTGGGAGGAATAGTGCCCCATCATAGATGTCAGTGGGAGGAATAGTGCCCCATCATAGGAGTCAGTGGAAGGATAAGTGCCCCATCATAAGTGTCAATGGGAGGAATAATGCCCCATCGTAGGTGTCAATGGGAGGAGTAGTGCTCCATCATTGGTGTCAATAGGAGGAGTAGTGCTCCATCATTGGTGTCAATGGGAGGAATAGTACCCCATCGTAGGTGTCAATGGGAGTAATAGTGCCCTATTCTTGGTGTAAGTTGGAGAAATAGTTTCCTCATCGTTGGGGTCAGTGGGAAGAATAGAGCCCCATTGTTGGTGTCAGTGGGAGGAATAGTGCCTCATAGTTTGTTTCAATTAGAGGAATAGTGCCCCATCATTGGTGTCAATAGGAGGAATACTGCGCCATCGTAGGTGTCAATGGGAGGAATACTGCACCATCGTAGGTGTCAATAGGAGGAATACTGCGCCATCGTAGGTGTCAATAGGAGGAATACTGCGCCATCGTAGGTGTCAATAGGAGGAATACTGCGCCATCGTAGGTGTCAATGGGAGGAATAGTGTCTGTTGTTGATATCAGTAGCAGGAATTATGCCCCCTTGTTGGTGTCAGTGAGAGGAATAGGGTCTTGTATCAGTGGGAGAAAAAGTGCCCCAAGGATAAGAGCAAGCAAAGGGCCGCATCAGTCCCCGGGCTGTAGTTTGGAGACCACTGCGGTAGATGAAACCGGGGTGTGTACACAGGAAGTCGGACATGGGATACAGGTAATACCTAGGAAAGCAGGAGCACGGAGAAACTAGGAACTTACTCAGGCAATGTGGGCTGCAATGAGCATGTCCTCTACACAGGGAAGCAGACTGGGAAGCGGGCCAGGAAGTGATGGAAGGGAAATGGATAGAAATCTACAGCAGAGCGGATGACGCCCATTGGAGAACACAGAAGCCAGCAGCACATGTGAATGGAATCACAGGTCTAGCAGAACCACTAACAGTAACCAGAATCCAGTGCTCAAATCTCTCTTGCTGCATGGAATCGTACAATTGCAGAGGTGCCGCCCTTGATAGATTGGGGAATCTTGATACTAGCAGAAAAAAACAAAACAGGGCGCATTCTCCTTGTGCATTAACGCAAAAACCAAAAATGTATTAAAAAGATTCAAAAACATACTCGCAAGCCATAAACGGTCATAAAAATAGAGACAAGAAGTCAAAGGTGCCAATCGTGGACAGCATTCGTCCTCGGGAAGGGAGTTTGACTCCCGAAACACGTTAGCACTTTACCCAAGGACGCATGCTGTCCACGATTGGCACCTTTGACTTCTTGTCTCTATTTTTATGACCTTTTATGGCTTGTGAGTATGTTTTTGCATCTTTTTAATTAATTTTTGGTTATTGTGTTAATGCACGAGGAGAGCGCACCCTGTTTTGTTTTTTTCTGATAGCAGAACTACTGTTGTAAGGATGATAGAATTTCACAAATGGGGGGGGAGTGTCCAAGATGGCGACTGGGGCGGCTGGTTGATCGAGAGCTCTGGCGCCCTACAGTATAATCCGCCGCCATCTGGGCGGTAGCGGGCTCTAAAAGGCCACCAGAGGTCCTGCGGCCCCTGCCTGACACTCGAGGAGGGGTGCTGGGTGCTTTTGTCCCTCCCGCGGAACTCCGATTGTTTGCGACAGGCCGCGGTCTTTCCCGCTGTTGCGGCAGGAGCGAGACGCCACATCCCCACCCCCCGGCCCCCTGCTATCGGGCCTGCTCCTGGGGCAGTCTGTGTGGGGCCCCCTAGCCTCTACATTGGCTCCGGGGATCATGCCAGGACTGTGCATTCTGTAATAGGGCCTGGAGGCCCACCGTTGTGGATGAGCGGCCCCCGACAGGCCTGGAGGCCTATCCCATCTGCCCCCTTTCTTTAGGGGGTGAACTGGCCCTCTGGTGGGCCTTCATTGCTGCCGTCCACCTGGCCTGGCTGTCGCAGATCCACACTCCCCACCAGATGCTGTGATCCTGGGGCCTACGCTCTCTATGCCTGGGACTTCATCACCCTAAGGAAGGTATTGTTACAGTTACGATTTCAGCCTATACCTACCCCTCCCCCTCCATTGTGACAATCTGTTCTACAATTTAAAGTCTATGGCGGGTTGCATGAGGTGCTCCGCAGCAATAGTTCTTATGTAAACACAACCCCGCTGGGGGACACGCACGCTTAGCCAGGGAAGATGACCATTTGATCTCCCTGCGCCGCACCACCGGAACATCTACCTCGGCAATAGGGCTTCTACACCCCTGCGTATAATTTCAACCAGTTGTAGGTGCTTGTGAAATACCTGGGCTTCGCCTAAAAATGCATCGTACCCCACACACCAAACCCAAACACCAGGCCCAGCAGCAATCTCCTCTGTATAGCCACACTGCCAAGATAATGCCCAGCCCCCCAGAGCCTGATGATGTCACGCAGCTTACTGGGGATCCAGAGTCGGATGGCGATAGTCAGCAGCAATTCCCCTCGGGACTGCCCGGCCCCCTTGAACAAAACCCTGAAGCCTTGCTACACAAATTCCGCACCATAGTGCGGGAAGGGATCACAGTTGCCTCTCATAAATTATCTTCTGATCTGGTAAGAGGGCTAAAAGAATTGGGACACCGTGCCCATCAATTAGAACAACGTATGGATCTGGCGACTACAGTCTTGGAGGGTCATGAACAGGAGGTGGATGATCTGCATGCTGAGCTGGACACTTTAAAAGATAAATTGGAAGATGCTGAGAATAGGGTCCGCAGAGACACCCTCTGGATCCGCGGGGTTCCTGAGGTAATCACTGATCTACAGGGTACAGCTATCGTTTTCTTCCAGGAACTGACTCCTGAGATCCCCTTGGAGCGACTGGAATTTGACCGTATCCATAGAGCTTTAGCTCCTAAACCCTCAGAGGGCCCTCCCAGGGACATAATCATTAAATTCCACTTTTACCGCACCAAAGAGCGTCTACTACAGGCGGCTCAGAATCATCCAGCTCTGGAATTTCAGGGTAACTCCATTCAGCTGTTTGCGGATTTGTCTCCAGTCACGATTGCAAAACGTCGTACCCTGTGACCCTACCTTCAGATTCTACAATCTGCTGATATCAAATACAGATGGGGCTTTCCTTTCAAGCTCTCTTTCTCCTTTCAAAGTCATCAGTTCCAAGCTTCTTCACCTGCGGATCTTCGCCGCCACTTTCAGAAACTGAAACTGGAATTACCACGCTCCCAGACTGAGGAGGCTACAGTTTCCACGGGCCCGCGGGGCTCCCAGTCTTCAAGTAAATCATCTCCTCCAAGCCAGAGTATCTCTCAGGCTCTTCGATCTTTACAGGCCCAGCGTTTCCAGGAAGTTTCTGCGAGATGACATTCTGTGTCCGGTTGGGTATTCACATTTGTTTTTTTTTTTACTTCTTGAGATGCGGGCGACACTGCCCGCAGGTGTTCCTATGCAGCTATGCCATGTAGCACTTTTTTAGCTGCAGCCAATGCCTAAATAACCATGTTAGTTCTGTATAGATGCTTCTATATATGTTATTGTTGATAGGCAGAACTAGCGGTGGATCTCAGGCCGCGGGTGTGACTCTGTTCACTGGGCAGGCCCGTGAGCGGTCTCACTCCTCCAGTTATTTTGGAGTTTCCTCATTTTTGAGGTTCTAGCCGACTGAGATTCCTGTTGCCTTATGAGTCACTTATAGACCACTTATTCGTGGGTATATTAGCCTAAGTTGTTTGCTTAGTATTTTCTTGTCTTCACTAAGTCGAGTTGTTCCGGTGGACTATTGTGTCCCCCTCCGAACTGGCTAGTGGTCTGGATTGGTGTCCTGCCAGCTACCCAGCCTCTTTGTGGGTATATCACCCACAGTTGATTATTATGATGTTTGTACTAATCTTACTGTTTCACATGAATATTACTCATGTACCAGATGGTTTCTTGTTTTCTTCCTTCTTTTCTTTGTCCCTTGTCTTGTTTGTTTTGTGTTTTTATAATGTTTTTTTCAGGGCTCTCGGGGATCATAGCGGATCTGATCTTTTTCCCTTCCGATCGCCATGTCGTTGAACTGGTTATCTTTGAATGTTCAGGGAACGAACTCTCCGCAAAAACGGGTAAAGATATTTAAGTTTCCCCGGGCTCGCCATGTAGATATTGCTTGTCTGCAGGGAACTCATTTCTCAACTACCTCCGCCCCAAAATATTTTGATGCACGCTACCCTCAGGTATTTCAGGCTACTAGCCCTACTAAACAAAGGAGAGTTCTTGTTGCTTTTCACAGCAAAACCCCATTTGTTTGTGTGAAGCGTATTGCTGACCCCAGTGGCAGGTATCTTTTATTACAGGGCACGATTCAGGGTATAGATGTCACAATAATGTCCTACTACGCTCCCAATGTCAAACCTGGACCCTTTCTATCACATATCTGCTCCCTCATCTGCTATACATCAACGGGGTACCCTTTTGATGGCAGGAGATTCCAACTTAGAATTAAATCCCTCTCTAGATAAATACCCTGCAGAGAATTCTAATTATTCCACGTTGGCAAAATCCTTCTCCTGTACGTTAGGTACCCATGACCTGGTAGATCTATGGCGTGAATTCCACCCCCGGGGGAAAGACTATACTTACTACTCTCACCCTCATCATTCTCATTCTAGAATTGACCACACTTTTGTGTTGCGCAAACATCTCCCTTTGGTTCGCTCCGTCTCTATTCTCACAGTTTCATGGTCTGATCATGACCCCATTTTGGTGGTTTGTCGATCTCTCCTCTGTAAGCCAGCCTACTCCTCTTGGATTATGAATGACTCCCTACTTTTGCTAAAGGAGATTCAGGTGGAACTACAGCGCAAATCCCAAGCATATTTTCAGCTAAACTTGGGTTCTGTCTCTTCTTCGGTTCCCTTGCATATATTGCGTATTCATAAGCGAAAACTCCTGTCTTTCATTTGGGGTTCTTCTCGACCCAGAATTAGTAAACAAATTTTATTTGCTCATAAGAGCGTGGGTGGGTTATCTGTCCCAAATCTTCAGTTTTACTATCTGGCGGCCAATATTGCCCCCTTAGCCCATCTCCATGCATCTCACCATTTTCCCTTGTGGGCTACTATAGACTTGATGGACTCCCACCCAATACCACTCTCTTCTTTGCAGTGGCTTCCTTCTACTTATCAACCTTCATCCCTTAGTCCGACGCTGATGCTAAACACTTTGTCTTTGGGATTCTATTAAATATTCTGCTGGCCTCATCTCTGCCCACCTACCGTTGCTATGTTTGCTACATAACCCATTATTCCCTCCAGGTCATGATAATCCTGGACAGTTTGCTTGGTGGCAAGCAAATGGCTTCCATGATGTACATTCGATGCTATCTCCCACTCGAATACTCACCTTTGAAACTCTGCGCTCCTCTTATGATATCCCATTGCGGGAACATTTTGGCTACCTTCAACTCCACCACTTTATCAATACCTTAATGCGGATGCACTCGGGACCCTACAGGTTGTCCCCCTTTGAAAGTCAATGTAGACATAGACCCCATGCTCCGGGCTTAATCTCTCTGGTTTACTCTTCCATTATTTCTTATAGAACTCCTCCAGTCTGTTCTTATCAGCATTGGCAGTCGGAACTCCGGGGCATTCTGGATCAACAGGATTGGCGGACCATGACCCAAGCATTATCTAAATGCTCTAGGAATGTTATTCTAGAAAATGCCTATAAGGTTCTTTATAGATGGTATTACATGCCTGATCGTCTGGCTCATTTTATCCCTACATATTTCCCGACTTGCTTTCGGGGCTGTCAACAGATAAGTACTATGGTCATATTTGGTGGACTTGCCTCAAGGTTTGCAGATCGTGGATCAGAGTTTATGCCCTCCTCCGCACTATGTTTCACACAGACATTAAGCGCAACCCGTATGAAGCGCTTTTATTTAAACCATTAGTGGGCCTACTTCGTCCCGAACGGCAGCTGGCATCGCACCTATTCATGACTACCAAGCTGACGATCGCGAGGGCTTGGAAGACTCCCCTCCTCAGCTTCGAGGCTGTCAAAAACCAGATGAACTTCATAATGGTTAACAAAAAACTGACGGCTATACTGTTAGACACCCACACAAAATTCCTGCAGACATGGCATCCCTGTCTGAATATAGCCCAACCATCGAGATTCGACCAGTCCCTTTTGTTGATATAAAATTTACAATTTAGTTTTTTTTTTTTTTCTGTTGCAATGCCCCTGGAGCCCTTTTTGTTTTTGTTTTCATCTCCTTACTCTTCGTTCCTTTCTTTCCTTTTGTATAGTCTGTTTTTATGCTATTTGTACTGATTGTGATTATTGTTTTGAGTGCCGCACCAGCAATACTATATCCTTATGCTGGACTCCATCGAGAGCCCTGCGTGTGGAATACCTATCTGCATTCAGAGAGGCTCCATCTCATATCTTCTCCACTTTCTGTATGCTGATATAGTGACAATTTGTCCTTAGAGTTTATATTGTCATTGGCCTCTAAATGTTTACCATTTTTGCAACTTATTGTTTTCTCCCTTTTTTTTCTCTTTTTCTGTACATGGCACTTAAATAAGCAGTTTATTTCTATGTCTCTCCATCAGTGCATATTCTGTAATATTTATCGAATACCTTGTATGTCTTTTTCCTGTTGGTCAATCCATCTGTTTTTTGGCTGATTCTCTGTTCCTATCTATTCTATAATAAAATTCTTTGTAAAAGAATTTCACAAACAGGAAACCGCAGGAAAACCTTGACATCCTGATTACAATGATAGATGGAGATTTAGGCTAGGCTAAGGAAACAGACAACTGGGAAAAACATAATAAATGATAGTCTGTCCGGTTACATGACTCCTCATCCGAAAAACTCCGCACCCCAATTCCTCGTTGATGGGGACTGAGCTGAATACTGGTCCTCCAGGAGGTGCTTTGCTCCATCCTTATCTCTCCATTTAGGTTTGCTCCATACCTCCTTTAGTTACTGAGACATTTCATTACTGGTTTTACTGGCCCGTTCATTTGCATTTGGGAGTCCTCGGGTCTAATACTGTCAATCCACCCCATTTTTTCTCTCTCTCTCTCTCTTCTTCTGCTTCCTTCTTTCTTCTCTCTTCTTTTTTCTTACTTCTACTTCTCTCTTCTTCCTTCCTTCTTCTCTCTTCTTCCTT
Source organism: Staurois parvus (assembly GCF_062004578.1). NCBI lineage: Eukaryota > Metazoa > Chordata > Amphibia > Anura > Ranidae > Staurois > Staurois parvus. The sequence continues at coordinate 61,393 of NW_028321507.1, forward strand.
CCTTCTTCTCTCTTCTTCCTTCCTTCTTCTCTCTTCTTCCTTCCTTCTTCTCTCTTCTTCCTTCCTTCTTCTCTCTTCTTTCTTCCTTCTTCTCTCTTCTTTCTTCTTCTCTCTTCTTCTCTCTTCTTTCTTCTTCTCTCTTCTTCCTTCTTCTCTCTTCTTTCTTCTTCTCTCTTCTTTCTTCTTCTCTCTTCTTTCTTCTTCTCTCTTCTTTCTTCTTCTCTCTTCTTTCTTCTTCTTTCTTCTTCTTCTTCTTCTTCTTCTTCCTTCCTTCTTCTCTCTTCTTTCTTCTTCTCTCTTCTTTCTTCTTCTCTCTTCTTTCTTCTTCTCTCTTCTTTCTTCTTCTCTCTTCTTTCTTCTTCCTTCCTCATTCATCTTTCTTCTTCTCTCTATCTATTCTATCCCTTTCTCTTACGAGTATCTACTTTGACACTTCCGGTTGTATTGTCTACCCTCTCCTCGAGAGTAGGGGACAGTTGCTTTGTCTGATAGGCAGAAGTTACTTGTGAGAACTGTGATCTTGGTGCTGGATTGCTATAGCTGCCCTCCATACCTACACAAAACAATAGATTTGTTGCAGTTGTTGTAAAGAATTTCTCTTTATCTTTTATCCCCCACTTTTTCACTCCCTAATTTTTCTTTCTGTGGCCTGAACCCCCGATTTTTTTTTTCCCCAATTAAATATATCTTCAACCTAAATTTGTTACTATTGTCATTTGGAAATTCTGATACATCTGAATCTCCCAGTAATGAAAATTTAGTCTGAATTTTGATTGGGAACAAAACGGCTTACACACGTCTAGTAGGTCCGGGGTCCTTCTCATGTGGCTTTGAGGACAACATTGAATATACACAAATCCTTTAGACTCCAGGCTTGGGGGACGCCTTAAAGCTGCACACGGTGTTACAGAACAGTCCGATTTTCAGGGACAGTCTCAGTGACAACATGCACAGAGTAATTGATTGTTTTCTTGTACAATTATCTTGGGTTACATACAGCAGAAGCGCCCCAATCTGATGCATTTCATTTTATTCAATGTAGATAATATTTTTTTGGTGGTTTTAGCAGCAAAGTGTATTTTTCCATCAAGCAGTTATTGACACTTTGAAGAGAAGTCAGGGAAGCCTCCATGGGAAGATTGTAGAAGATATCAGCATTAACTTTTGCCAGCTGGAGACTGACCCAGATTGGAAGTGCTGTTAAACCTTCCAAGTCTTAGGAGAAGCCTTAAGAAGTCCTGGATGATTCTCACTCATCGAGGAGCCATAGACTTGTTCCCAAAGTTGCAACACCCAAGGCAAAATCCAGAGGGGATC